>NC_136513.1:11027500-11272500 GCF_053919585.1 Euprymna scolopes
ATATATATATATATATATATGTGTGTGTGTGTGTGTGTGTGTGTGTTTGTGTGTGTGTTTGTGTTGGTTGGTTGGTTGGTTGTTTTTGTTTTACGGCATATCAACTCTTTTCGGGTTATTTAATGCCGAATCCAAAGATTTTGAAGACATTTTTTTTAATAGAATATATTTGTTGTTTTCAAGTCGGTTTCTATTTAACCCAAAGTTCGGACCCTAACAGAGTGGACCTGGGAGCAATGGTAATTAAAGGGTGGCTCCACACTCTCCAAAGCCCGCAGGCTGAGGCCTCACCACTGAATATGGTTTAAGGTCATATCCAGGACCAGTGTGTGTGTGTGTGTGTAAATATATATATATATATATATATATATATATATATATATATTTGTGTGTGTGTGTGTGTGTATAATTACTCTATTGTCATGGGACAATTAATTATGCATTATTAAAAATGTATTGTCCTCATATAATGTTTAATTCTATACTAATTCTACTTAGTAATTGATCGCTATCCAACATATCGTCTGCTTCTTTGAGTCGTATTACTATCTATGTTCTCCTGTGTTGATAATTTTAACTTCCTACTACGAGGCTAGATAGCTTTCCTGTATCCTGAAGACGGATCGAGTTAATATCAAGTGAAACATTGTACAAAAAATAACCCAAGATTAGAATAAAAGTCCGAAAAATCTAAATTAGATGAATAACCTATCTTTATCGTCAAAATTCAGAAACGTAATATGAAATATCTGCATTTTTTATTATAAGAAAATATGAATTATTCTCAGAATTTAATTGTCATTGTTGCATTACAAGGGTTTCTACAAAGCATTGGATTATGCGCCCAAAGGTAAAAATCCCTCCAGATTTTGTATTCTGTAACCTCGGTTGTGTCTGGAAGAAAAAAATCGTTTGAAATTTTTTAAACTTCATAATATTGTTTACAAACATACATTTTTGCGCATTCACGAGAACGGCAGCCATCTTTAAATATGGCTGACATTCGTTCTAATGGAACATGATTACTTACATAAGCACTAGTAGAACTGAGACGACTAAACATACAAGCATGTAGTTGAATACATTTAATTCCCTATTTAATTCTTCATTATTTATTGTGTTGATTTTTGACAATCTTTATAGTCTAGTGCAGAGATGAAGATATGTATAGAAAAAGCCCTTTATTCAGACATGTTTTCTAACAGTGCTTCAGTATTTTATATGTATAACTCAAAAAGTTTATTTTATTGAATTTGGATTTTCACATGTAGAGACATTTATATTCCACAAATATTACGCTTTACACAAAATTATAGTTGTTTTTTTTCTCGATCGATGAGGTTATATTTTCGGTTATGTTAATAACTGTGTTTGTTCTTTTATGTTCGTACAGCCTACAGTTAAAATTGCTTTATCAATTATCATTAAACCTAGTCAAAATAGTGACTATAATCCAAATAAAAACTAATTTAATTTTTAAATATCTAATTAAAAGGTAAAGATCAGGTTCAAATAAAAGGTAAAATCCATACTTTTTGAAATAACTTCATTGTAGAGACAGGTTGCTTCACCAAAATTTTAGCTAACAAACTATTTTATATAATATGGCTTTGAACTTTAAAAGTTTTTTTTTTTTACACAGTGATCACCACTTATCAAGGCCCGGAAGCCACTCAGGGATAAGGGTTATTGCAAGTACATTACGTTAGTGAGGCGATTTGCTGAAATGTTTACTTAAGGGGGCGGTTCATTAGGAATTTGTTAACATTGGACTTGAAGACAACCAAGTTATAGTCCGGGGGGAAGCAGGCAGACGGAACAGAGTTCCACAGGCGTGCAGTTCTAAGAAAGAAGCTTTGTTCATTGAATCCGCGTTTTGACTTTAAAAGTTTCATCAAAACTGACATTTACATTTTTAATGTTGCTGTTTAAGACAAAGTCACATATAACATATTTTCTCTCTCTCTGTATCGCTTTCTTTCTCTCTCTCTCTCTTTCTCTCTCTCTCTGAACACTAGGTATATATTATAAAAGATAAAACCATGATCTAGAAACGTGCAAAAAATAAATTGAACAAAAAACTGTGATATGTTATTTTGTCAATAAAAATCTAAAATATTTTAGTCTGAGCATTTGTTTATACATGGTATTTTCACTGGGCTCCGCCATCTTGATAATAACACACACTGTAGTCATTGTGATTTTATGATTATAAGCTTGCAAATGAAAAATGTATTCTAATTGCTATTGTTTTGTACACACACACACACACACACACACACACACACACACACACACACACACACACACACACACACACACACACAAACGTTCGGACCTAATTTTACGATTCAAATTAAAATTATTAATTGATAAACGTAATAATGTGTGTGAAATATTTTCCAACGTTTCTTATAATTTTATACACAGTATATCCAAAAATTATCATCACTCTTTATATATCATATAAAAAAATAATAATCCACGCTTTTGAGGGACATCCGACATGATTTGAGCACAATATTCCTTTCATAAAATTAAAATTTTATAAAGTATTTACTTCAAGATTTTAGCATTTTACATTTTACATATGATTCAGTAAAATTGAGCGTATATTTTCAAGATTTTTAATCTCAATATTATGTAATGCATTTTTATCTGCATTTGTATACGGATTCCAGGCATGAGGTACTGTATTAATAAGTATAGATGTATATATTTTCGCACAGAGAGGTAACGGTTGTGCACTTTGTTTCTATTAAGAAAAAGATTTTACCTATAGCCGATATTTATATTTCTGTCCACCTATATATATATATATATATATATATATATATATATATATATATATATATAGTAATTTATAAAATATATATGGCGATTAAGCTACACTGAATATTCGGCGTTTCATCCACTCTAGGATTCGTCAGACTTATGCGCGATATATATATATATATGCAGATGTAAACAGATATATGTATATATAGATATGTACATATGATGTTGATCACATATATATATATATACACACACAAAACGAGAGAGAGAGAGAGAAAGAGAGAGAGAGAGAAAGAGAGAGAGAGAGAGGGGGGGAGGAATTGCGGCTGTTTGTGTCTGCATGTTTGAGTTCATTTCCTACCTACCGAACACGGCTAGAGCGATTCTTACGCTATTCAACACGGAACTATTACATGTTCCTAGCAGTCTTCTCATATGAGTTTTATATTGAAATATCTTTGGGAATTATCGATTATTAATGATCTAAATAATCAGATGGAAGGTAGAGTAGGTGATTTAGATGAAAGTTAACACCTTTTGTAGCCTTACATTACAAGTGTCTTTGACTAGTTTTATTACCACACTAACCGAAGCATTCGACGCATAATATAGACAGTAACTTATTTGACATGAGACAGACGCGTTCCTAATATATTTTTCCGTTTAAGAAATTACATCATTATACTTGACCTTTTCATTTTAAACTTAAATTCAAGCTATTATATTAACACGACTAGCAAGGCCACGCATATAAAATCAACAGTTGGTTCTTTTATATAAAAAGGAACGCCTTCTAAATGAATGTTTCCCTTTCGGGCACAAGTGATGCATGATACTTGAGTTTTGTAATTTTAAACTTTAATTCTAACCATTATATATAAAATAATTTTATAAAATAAACAGTAGATGCCTTACAGTGGAATATAAACACACCTGTATTGTTAACAATGTTGCTACAGGAGGCAGGTGAAGCTTCCTTAGAGTGCACCGCGAAGGGATCAAAATTAGAGCAGGCATTCAATCGATTCGATTGAAAAATAAGCCAATTCACTGATGTCGTTGACAATAAAAATATAGGACTATGAAATATTGGGAGATCATCGTTTCATCTGTGTGTGTGTGTGTGTGTGTGTGTGTGTGTATAATTGTCAGCAGAGAAATGATATGATTCCATTTCGTTTGATAAAATTGATTTTCTTTTTTAGTTGAACATCATCTACTAGTAAGGGAGTTGAGTACAAATCCCAAGAGCGCTAGGAGCCTGCTAGCCTATCTGAAAGTGACACAATTTTAAACGAGCGAGGTCCGTGGTGTGCTGCTGTATAACTCATGCTCTCTACCGATGAAAGTTATTAGAACTGGACAATTGCCAGCACCTCAACATGTAAGTCAACGCTAGACAGCATGACTCAACGTAACATCTTCGAAGTCAGATGTAAAGTCAACCAAAAAGTGTATCTGGAGGTGCTAAAGAGTGTTGTGATTTCCTGGGGCAATCAAGTAGCTGCTTGAAGACTCTGAGTGTGGCAGAAGGAGTTAGCGCCGACCCAAAAGTCAAAAGTGACCCAGACTTTGTTGAAAAGGGAGTACAACGACATTGAATTCTTCTCTAACTCGTTCTCCGTCAACCTACAAGTATTTTAATGGTGAATGCTCTGACGAACTGCAGACACTTGTGCCCCCACGACGTAGACACTCACAACAAACCCGACAGGCAGCTAAATCCTACTCCACACACAGTAGAGATCCCTAGATGTAAACTTTCTAATTTCTAAAACTTTCTAAATTTCTTGTAATCTTTCTACTCCAGTAGTTTCTTCCCCAGAACCGCTAGACTCTGGAATTCCATTCCAGGTCCTTGCTTCCCTAATTGCACTGACATGCAGAAGTTCAAGTGTAACGTGAACCGACATTTTGCTGCCCAAATCCCAACATAGTGCACCAGCAGTTGCTGCCCCTGATAGTAGCCCCCTACACCAAAGTGGCAATGTGCCTTGTTTGGGGTGAAAATGTAATTAAAAAAAACAAAAACAAAAAACAAAAACCTTGGCCTGCTGGATTAATTCGTTGTCTCATATGTCGGGCACACTACTAATAAGATGTCCTACAGCATCAAGGCCAGCCTGATTACGGCCATCTGCCAGGTATTAACAAAGCTCCCGGCCTAGAGGTGTCTGCATTAAATAGATATCAGTCCTAATACATTTTTCTCGATAAAACATTAAAAATAATGTAAATTTAGCTGCTTATTTTTCCTGATTTGAAAACTGGTTTCTTCTGTGGAAAGCAAGCATCTGTTAAGTCGCCTGACGAAGACTTCTGGATTTTACTGATCATTTCACCGGAATATAAACATGAAGAGTATCTCGAGCCTGTAAATTTGTTAATATAACTAAAATATATTTTGCTCTTATTTTGTAGAGCACTCTTAATCACATTATTAATCCATCAATTATCACTCTTGTGTCCATTTAATAGATATATATATATAGTCCTGGTCAAAATCATAAGACCACTTTAGAAAGTAAGCGTTTACGCATATTATCGAATTTTTAATCAAACAAATGGTTGAAACCATTGCCAAAAGGGAAAATATGATGGAAAAATGATGATTAAAAATTCGATAATATGAGTAAACGCTTACTTTCATAAGTGGTCTGATGATTTTGACCAGGACTGTATATATATATATATAGTATCGAATATTTAAAATATAAATATATATATATATATATATATGTATGTGTGTGTGTGTGAATGTGTGTGTGAATGTGTGTGTGTGTATGTGTGCATGCATGCGTGTGTGCATATTTGCATGCTCGTGTTAATTTTATCATATATAAATACAATATTAATAGAAAAATGTATAACGTTTGTTATGTATTAGTTTGTATTGTCGAACTGACACCAATTAATTTAAGAGATTTTCTTCTATAAGAATCTCCAAAATAGAAACCCGGTCAACTATGTTGTGGTATCTTTTTTGCCTTCGTGGATTTTCAAGGATACGTCGAATTATGAATGCGGTAATTATTGAAAAAAATTAAATCAATTTATACATATATATATATATATATATATATATATATATTATTTTTAAAATGTAATTATCCACTGACACGTGTTTTGTCGTCTATGACTCATCAGAGTGCCTGTATCTAGCGAGATTCGAAATCGGGACCAAACGGTAATGAGCCTAAACCCTTACCCCTGGACCATCTCGCCGACTAACTGGACACACACACACACATATATATATATATATATATATATATATATATGTGTGTTTGTGTGTATATATATATAAAAGCAAAAAATGCGTGTGGACACTAGGAACAGTTTTGATTGGCTAATCTAATGATAAAAATTCCTCATAACCGATGATTAAAATCGTCTTAATTTCAGCATCAAATGAAAGACAATAATTTATTGTTAATCTTTGGAGAGGGGTGTTAATTTTTTTCTAAGTGAACATTTACAAAAATAAAATTATACGAAACTATCTCCAAAAGACATTGTATATACGAAAATTGCCATTGACATTCAAATCTTACGCCAAATCAACCGCCATGTTTCTATGGCAACACGCACACTTTTAATTTTGAACTCCTCTTAATATTTTTTTTACATGTTTAATTTTTTTTAAAACTGACTTTTTTAAAAAGTTGTTTTTTCTTTAAGAAAAGATAAAAGTTGTACTTTTTTACCATAAATTATTAGGTGTAAGTAAAAGATTTTTTAGACTTTTTGTTTAGTCATTTTTTTTGGGAGGGGGGACAGAGATTTTACATATATATATATATATATATATATATATATTTCTTTTTTTTAAGAAAATACGTAAAATATATATTTACAAAAAGTGTAAATTGTTAGATAACCGTACAGGAAAAGAAATTTTTCTTGTTTTTTAAAAAAACCTTAATATCTTTATTTTATTTTTTTTTCCGGCTGTTCATCGTCGATGGAAGAACTTTCTCGAGATAAGGATATTTCCTTAATAATCTTTTACTTCGGTCGACTGTTGAACAGCCATCAACGGCAAAGAGGGAGGAAATAGGGTAAAGAAAATGTGTAAGTGTGCTCCGATATAATACCGCATTTCCTTCGCATATTTTAAGGGTAGCCATTTCGGACGCCCGTAAATAAATGCTTTTTACTATTGTTAGAATCTCACCTAGTGGAGAGGGTATCACGTACTTCTTTTCTTGGGCCGATTACATTTACATGTTTTTATCTGTTCTTTTATTTTTGAAATTGTTGTGTATGTGTGTGTTGTAGGTATCGACGTTAATCACAATGAAAATGATTAATATCCTAAGTATAGTAGGTGTGTTCAAACGTTCTGTCGAGCTGAGAAACGCCGGGTACCCATACTAGTATATATATATATATATATATATATATATATATATATATATATATATATATATATATATATATATAGTCTGTTTCAAAAATAGCTTATATTTAAAAAAAAGTTAATAACTTTGTTAATTTTTTATATTTTTCTATCATTTTTGCAGATCATCCAAGGTAATGTTTCCAAGGTCATCATCAGTCGTTACACTACCGAGGAGCGGATATTCATCGTAGAATCCTATTTTCGGTTGAATGAGTCAGTATCAGAAACTCAAGTGAAAATTTCGACTAAAATTCAACACAAGATATTCCCTACTCCCAATGCAATAAAAGGTATGGTGGCTCGATTTCATGAACAAGGATCTGTATGTGAACTCCCTTAGTCTGGTAGACTCTATACGACAAGAAGTGATGAGAATCGTCAGGGATTAGCAAAGAGTGTGACTGAGGATCCATCTACATCAGTAAGAAGAAGATCAAGTCAAATTGGGGTCTCTCGATTATCTATTCACAGAAGTCTTCATGAAGAGAGCGAATTTCCATATAAAATTCAATTAGAGCAAAAGCTTCAGCCAAACGATCCGGAAAAAAAGGTTGGAATACGACATACAATTACAAGATTTGGCCAATGGGGATCCAAAACTTTCTTAAAAACCTCATTACGTTCGATGAGACCCATTTTCATCTGAATGGGTTCATAAATAAGCAGGATTTAGGGATCAGAATATCCCCAGGCAACAGCACAACGGCAATTACACCCTCGAAAATATACAGTATGGTGTGGAGTAACGGCGGATGAAGTAATCGGAATTAGTGGACATCTGGTTAATATAATTTGACATAACTAAAATTAGACCTTATGAAAAACATACCCTAGATTAACTTGTGAGAATAAAATTAGAATAAGTAGATTATGATATCTAAGTATATCTCAAAAAACCACGGGCAAGATTATGATAATTGGTAAGCATAACTTTAATATTGAGGAAGCAATTTACATTTAAAATCCGTTAGTTTCTTTTGTAATATATATATATATATATATATATATATATATATATATATATATATATATATATATATATATATATATATATATACTATCAGAAGTACCCGTCGTTGACTGGGTTCAAAAACAGCCTACAGAAAATGGACTGTGATTGATGAAAGTATGATAGGTTATATAAAGGAGGGGGTTTTAAAGAAATAGGTTTTGATACTCCAAAATTTTATCCTAAGCAAAATATGATTAAAGTAAAGATAATTTTCACGAAAATATATTTTTATATCAACTTTTTTTCCATTCGTAGCCAAGAGTAACCAACAAAATGATGTTTACTTACAAAGAGAAAATGTTATATATATATATATATATATATATATATATATATATATATATATATATATATATATATAATACAAATATACTAGAAATAAATGTTACCATAGTCAATAAAATTACTTTTATGGTAGAAAAGTTGATTGGTTTGTATTTTTAAGTAATTTGTAAAAACAAAAAATATTTTAATTCACGAACCGGTTTAAAAAAATCCAAATGGCAGCGACTTTGAAATTGAGAGCCCCGTTTTCAATTTGAAGGAGGGGTACCTTAGCATTCTGTGTTAACAATTCAAGAGAATTCCGTCAACGTAAGGAATATTTATAAACATATTTTAATGTTGTCCGTTATTTTGTGCTTAAGGAATATTCGATTATGGCATGTGTAGTCTATATAAAAAGTCATTGAAATAGTTATCGCCTTAAATTTGGTTTTAATTTCGGTTCGCTGAAATTATTTCAAGTAAAGAGCATTAAAAACTATTTCAAAACCATAAAAAAACATGAACTGAACTTTTATTGACTATGGTAACATTTATTTCTTGTATATTTATTTTTTCGGGTAGTCGTTTGTTGGATTTTCTGCTAAACACTCAATACTAAATAACATCGACGAAATATTAACAAACAAAGAAACAAAACAAAAACAGTTTTGAAAAATAATGAAGCTTTACTTATTTAGTAAAATAATCCGAAACAGCAAAATGGGATATTAAAAAAGTAAACACGTAATTTCTTTAGTTTTTTAAAGCAAAGAATCGATATAAATATGAACAAGAAGAAAATGGTGCCCTTTTCAAGCAGAACAGCTTCGTTTCAGTTTTACAGTATTGAACGGTGCAGAATTGCGCCGCCGGATTCAGGGTTGTACTTTTGTAATGTAAAGAACACGCAGAAAGGGTTGTAATCAACTGAATTCCTTCTAGTACACTGACAAAAAAGCTTAAACAGATATATAAATAAAGATAAAACGGTTATGTAAATGTTTTTAAAAAGACGCGTAATCACGTGAGCAGGATTTTTTCTTCTTTTGGCACGATAACAAGTAACGTTCTTATTTTTTATTATTTATCTATTTTCGAAAGAGTGCCACGTGCAAGTGGAGAAGAAAAAACAGAGTTATGCAAAATTTGTGTCGAGAATTGTCTAAAGTTTCGACATTTGGGGGGAGGCTTTCACGTTCGAATATTTAAGAACGTGAATTTATGAGATGAATTTATTCGACACAATATGATTGAACTCAAAAAATAAATAAAAGCTAACGTAAATTAAGATTAAAGTTTAGGTATTATTGTGGACCCTCACCCTCTTTAAAAAACTTGTTAAACTTTGTGACATATTTCCATTCTATTGAAGTCAGGCGCGAACGAACACCCAATAATTTTATTATACCGTATTTCTTCAAACTGAAACATAATTATCACAGTAACTTACGCAAATAGATATGAAAATCTTTGTTGAAGTTTGTGCCATATTTCCATGGAGTACACAGACCCCACAGTTTTATTATACCATCCCTATTTAAGTTGAACCATTATTATCAAAGTATTATTATGCACATCTATATCAAAAAGCCTTGTAAACGTTTTTTTATTTCCATACTTTGGGGGCCAGGGGCGAACGCAGACCTTATAATTTTTATGAATCACCATTCTGCCACATCAAACATACCCATTCCTGTGTCTCGATACATCTTCTATCATTATATGTAATCGGTTTTTAGGCGCCTATTTGTGACCAGAGAGAGACACACACAGACCTTCAGCTTTATATATATATATATATATATATATATATATATATATATATATATATATAAAATATATTTTAGTCATCGACATACGGTCCTGTTTCGTTGTATCACAACTCATCAGTGCCGCTAGACTATCACCTATCCCAAGTCGAGGATCGAACATAGAACCGTCGTTATGACAGTCGGCAGTTCTACCCCTCGACCACGGAAGCGATGCCCGCAACTAATCTGTCCGAATGTCTCTCTCTCTCTCTCTCTCTCTCTCTATATATATATATATATATATATATATATATATATATATATATTCAAAATGTTCAAAATGTTGAGATCCAGCAACAAGCAAGAGTAAGATAGTCAGCAACAAGTCAAACTGCAGACTATCTTAATGCCGGTACTGGTCTCCTGCTGTATGTTTTTTTAAATTAGAGATTTGCTTTTTAGAAGGGTTGCCTTCACCACGGCTTACGGGAGGCCTCTCCACCCCACATACAAATATAGAAATAAACACATGCATGCACACATACATGCATACATACAGATGCACGCAAACATACATATGAATGTACACAAACATGAAAACAGGTGATCGCTCACCCCCTCTCAGTACAGGCCAATAAGTCTCCTGTGCGTCATGAGTAAGTTGTTGGAATCTGTGTTAAATACAGAAGTAACCAACCATCTCAAAAAAAATAACCTTCTTAGTGACACTCAATATGGTTTCCGTTCTGCTAGATCTACAGCAGATGTGCTTACAGTTATATCTCATAGGATTAGCAAATCTCTCGACGGAGGCCACCTTTCTACGGCAATTGCTCGTCACATATTTAAGGCCTTTGATAGGGTATGGTATAAAGGTTTACTTCATAAGATCTCTAGCTATGGTATAGCTGGAAATGTCTTCTCAATAATTAAATCATTTCTTTCTGATAGGTTCTTAAGAGTAGTAGTTGAGGGGCAAAAATCAGAAGCTCACAGTATTAATGCCGGTGTCCCTCAGGGGTCCATCTTGGGCCCAACTCTTTTCCTGATTTACATTAATGATCTTCCAAATCACATCCTTACATCATTTGTAGACATTTATGCTGTGGACACTACCATTTATGGTGGCACATCTAAGACAGTAAACGACCTAGTTCTCTCCAATTCTCTCTCCTCTGATCTTGAGCACGTAGTACAATGGGGAAAGGAGTGGCTGGTTACTTTTAATGCATCTAAAACCAAGCTTCTCTCTTTACATCATCAACATTCTGATCCACATCTGGCATCAATTGAAATGAATGGCTCTTGTCTTCAGGAGGCCTCAAGTTTTGACAAGCTTCTGGGATTGACCTTTACTCCTGATCTTAAATGGAACACGTACATCAAATCTGTTGCCAAGGCCGCTGGAAAAATGGTCGGATCTTTCTATCGATCCGGTAAATATCTCACTGCTGATGCTATTCTCTATCTATATAAGAGCCAGGTACGTCCAAGGATGGAATACTGTTGCCACATCTGGGCAGGAGCTGCTAGAAAGGACTTGGCCTGCCTTGATAGAGTTCAAAATAGACTTCGTAGCCTTGTAGGAGATGTCCTTTTCTCTTCCT
The DNA here is from genome assembly GCF_053919585.1 of Euprymna scolopes. Classification (NCBI taxonomy): domain Eukaryota; kingdom Metazoa; phylum Mollusca; class Cephalopoda; order Sepiida; family Sepiolidae; genus Euprymna; species Euprymna scolopes. Next base: position 11,039,321 of record NC_136513.1, read on the forward strand.
TGCAACCTCTTTCTCACAGAAGAGATGTTGCGAATTTGTCTCTGATGTATCGTTATTTTCATGGGATGTGTTCAACTGAGCTTCAATCTATGGTCCCCCTCGCCAAACCTTCACAAGAAACACTCGTCTAGCTGTACAAACTATCAATAATTTCCCCCACTCTTTATCTGTGCCTAAACCTAAACGTAGATTCCATGAACAAAGCTTCTTTCTTAGAACTGCACGCCTGTGGAATTGTCTTACGTTTTCCTGCTTTCCGGCTGACTACAATATGGTTGTGTTCAAGTCTAACGTAAATAAGTTCTTGATTAGCCGTTCTATATAAGTTATCAAATTTACCAAATTTTCATTACTAATGATTACTATATTGTCCAATGTCTACTGTACACTCTTTAACCCTTATCCTTGAGTGGCCTCTTGGCCTTGATAAATGGTGATGCCTATGTAAAAAAACAAAAAAAACATAAACACATAGAAGCATAAATATACGTAAATACATACATATGCATATACACACGTACACATGCACATACATGTAAAATACACATGAAGGAGCGTTCAAAAAGTCGTAAATCCTAAATGATAAGGAAGACGATGATGGTGATGAATACGCTTAAATGAGTTTGACAAAAACACAATCCAATACAAACAATTAGTAGAAGAGACACTAACGCGTTGAAGATTTGAGATGGACGTCGAAATCAGACGAAAACAAAATCCAAACGATCAGCAGTTAAAGCGGCTGGACTTTTTTGTTTTCTAAATAAGAAGTTTGTTTATAAGACTCACACTTGTGATGTAGATAATGATGATGATGACAATTTTCACACATTATTTTACAAATAAAGGAATCAGAAGAAAGCAAAAATCAAAATGATCAGTTTTACAACGCCTGCACGTTTTTTTTAAATAAAAATGTTGATTATAACCCTCATACTTCTTCTGTAGATAATGATGATAGTGGCAAATTTCACGCATTATTTTACAAATATATGGACGTAGGAATAAGACGAAAACAAAAATCCAAATTATCCATAGTGTTTTACGGATCCATGAATGAAGAACCATGTCATACGCCTTTCTGTAATCGATCCATGCTACACTAACATTTCTCTTCTTCCTCTTTACACCCTGCATTACATCTTTATCAATCAGTAATTGCTCCTTAGTATCCCTCGATCCTTTCCGACACCCTTTCTGTTTATCAAGGAAAACACCATTACTCACAAGATGTCCATAAATTTGTCCGTAAAGATTGGCTGTAGACATGTAATTGGTCTATAATTGTTGGCATCTGTTCCCTTTGCAGGGTCTTTCAAAATTAGTGTCGTCTTTCCCGGAACAAGCCAATCAGGGACATCTCCTGACTAGGACTCTTTGCAGGACAAAAGCCATATATGAATAAAGGCATTGGAATTGTTTGAACCAGAAGCCCATCATTTCATCTGGACCAGGTGCCTTTCAGTTTGTCATCCTTCGTATGCCAGCCTTTACGTCATAAATAGTTATCTCAAGGTTCTTCATCTGCTGCACTCCTGATAGTCTTTTTCTGACCTCTCCCAACCAGCTAGCCTTCTTATTATATCTCCTTCTGACAGACCAAATCCCACTCCAGAACTTCCTTGCATCATCTGCATTTTGAGTGTTGTTATTTCTTGCCTGTTTACTACCATTTAATTTTTTATAGAGCTGAGACTGATTGTTCTGCCGAAAGGCAACACTTTTTCCAACAAAGTTCCTAATTTTCATGCCATCAGCGTGGACCTTCTCTTTCAACATTGTTAGAACGGCCATCGTTCCCTTTTCAAGCAATCTATACCTGCTTTCAAGCTCGGTTCTGACTTTCTGTCCTAGTTCAATTTCTTTTCCTATTTGTTCGATTCTACCAATGTCTTTCTGCCACCGTTTGATATTTTCTTCAAGCCGCCTCTTCAAGTATGGCCTTCTATCCTTCATTTCTTTCTTTTTCTTTTGTATTAAGACAAGACGATGCGCAGCAACGTATGACGCTGCATACATAATCCTGTTAAGTTCCGTAATCGATATGTTATTTCTTATGATGTTGTGAATTACTCCTTGAATTATTTTACCTCGCTTTTCATCTTCCGCCTATCACTGCACTTCATGTTTCGAATATCTAAGATCTTGTTTCCAAGAAGAACCTCTCTTAACGTCTAAAGTACTTATTTTTCTACAGAAGTCAAAGCTCGAACTTCATCACCACTTCTCCACACATTTGCTCTTTTCACTTTTCCATTGTCTCAGTCATTAATCTCATCTGCATTAGATCCTTCAAACTCCTTCACATTATTTCCCCTAACCAGAGGATTCCACCCCTCTCCAGTTGCCCGCCTCCCATCATCGCTTATACGTCTACTCTCTAAGTGCTTTCATCAGAGGTAGTTTAATCAATTTTACTTTCGCTATTCATTTCATTCCTAACCATCCGTTCAATCTCCCCCCTTTACAATCACAGAAAGTAGGTTGTTATTTTTTAATTTGCTTGAAGTGGGATAACAAACTCGCGACACCGCTAGCTCCCCTTCCTCTCGATTCCCACTCTTCTCTCACATTTCGGATATATCAACCAGATTTGGTACTTCCACTTCTTACAAAGCATTCCCACAGCACTCTTCATATTTTTTTTGACATTTCCTGATCCAACTCCCTTCGTGTTTTTTTACTCTTTCTGCGAATTCTCACTGCCCCTACATCTACCCACATCATCAGAATTTCAAACAGTTTATAATGATGACAGGACCGACCCTGTTGATCAGTGGTACATCTGCCGTGCGCGAAACTTTCGCAAGATGTTCCAGCCTCATTCACGTCGTTATTTTCAATATTTTGATTTGACATTCTCCCATAAACGGGGTTTGTAAATTTTAGGTTACATAATCATCGATAGTTTTATTGAGACATCATCTCAAGGAGAGTTTCCCACCAAGGTTAAAGATTCCCTCCCGACCTTTCTCCTCCACCACCACAATCACTATTACCGTCCGTAGAGTCGCTTTTCCTGTCTTTTCGTATTAATTCATACATTGAAATTGTTCCAAACATTAGGTATTTTCCCCCGACGATGACGACGGTGACAATGAACACATTTAAACATATTTATGAGCAAATAAATAATCGTTCACATTAAAAAAAACATGTTAGGAGAGTCGCTTTTCCTGTTTTTTTTCGTATTAATTCAGACATTGAGGCTGTTATAAACGCTACGAATGTTTTTCCAAATCGATGACGACAGTCAAAACGCACACATTTAAACATATTTATGAGTAAATAATAATAATAATAATAATAATAATAATAATAATAATAATAATAATAATATTTAAGGTTAAATTATAAATTCAGTTAGAAACGTTTACTTTTTTCGTCCGCTATTTTTTTTAAACGCCGCCGATATTGTTGCTAATGGCCGGGAAAATTGCACACAAAATCAGAAACATAAGATATCCGAAAATGTGCAAGACAATTCCTCGTTTAACCGTGTATTTTAGATTTAATTTATAATTTCAGTTAGGAACGCTTCTTTTTTTCGTCTGCTATTTTTTTAAAACTCCGCCGATGATGTTGCCGATGGCCGGGAAAAATGTACACTAAAACAGAAACCGTAAACATCCGCCGATCTGTAAGACAATTCCTCGTTTAACCGTGAATTTAAGGTTTAAATTATAATTTTAGTTAGCAACGCTTCCTTTTCCGTCTGATATTTTGTAAACTCCACCGATGATGTACTGATGGCCGGGAAAAATATAAACAGAAACAGAAACATGAAGCATCCTAACATGTGCAAGGCAATTCCTCGTTTAACTGTTATTTTAAGGTGTAAATGAAAATTTCAGTTAGAAACGCTTATTTTTCTTCTGCTATTTGTTTAAACTTCGCCGATTACGTTGCTGATGGCCGGGAAAAGTGTACACAAAACGAAACATGAAACATCCGAAAACCCCTACTTACACAAAAACAGAAACATGATGTGTGAGACAATAATAATAATAATAATAATAATAATAATAATAATAATAATAATAATAATAAACCAACTCCGGACAAAGACAACCATAGTAGAAATAAAAATAAAATATTAATAATGAACAAGATAAATGCAATTGTAGATTACGCACACTTTTCCCACTTAAAAACAAAAGTCTAGCCAAAATCATAGTTTACTAGGCAACAATATTTGCAAAAAAAAAAAAGAAAAGAAAAACAAGAAATATTACGTAGGATTGACTTCCTGAGATTCCAAAACCCGATATTATGACCACAAAATTACGTTAGAAAACAGCCGAATGAAACATTACTAGCAAACCAATACTGGGAACTCAAAGAAAACAGACTTTCGCCGGTAGTCGAAGGGAAAATAGTAAGACAAGCAAACACATGTAAAGACCTAGACGTGAAAGTAAATTATGCCTTCATGAAAAATCTGTAATCCTATACTTTAAAGAACCCCAACATCTATAACACTGTAGGAGAGAAATAGCGAACAACTGGGTAGACAGGATAAACTTTAATATAACATAGGGATACAAAATAATTTTAAATGTAAAAATAGCAATAGAAAATAAGTAAATAAAATAAACATACATATACATTATATATAATCTAACATATTAAAAATTATATATAGACAAATAATTACATTTAATTACACCTATGTTTAAAATAGGTCAGATCACTAGATATCTACGCTTCCAGCTAAGAAAAGAACACACAAGAAAGGGTGGAATCTAAGGCAAACTGGGCATTTGTCCTGTAAGTGCCTGCTCCTTGGCTGATTAGGAGGGGCACGGTGGAAACAAGGAAGCTGACTGGCTAACAAAAACTCAATAGAATATTCGTATATAAAAACGTGAGATAACAACAACTCTTCGCATAAGTCTGACGAATCCTAGCAAAATATTTTGTGTAGCTTAATTACAATATATATTTTTTATAACTTATTACCTAGTTCTACCGATGTATTGAGCACTGTTTAAGTAAATACTTAAAGTTTACGCATAAAATTATACTTTTGTATATTAAATTGTGTGATTAAATGGAGTAGTCATACTTGGTACTGAAACAGTTAGGTACTATCAAAAGATTTTATTTCACAACACGAAAAAATAGATATGAACAGGATTAATTTTGAAATATCGCTAAAAACATCCCCACACTTAGCAAGCATAATTATATTATTAAATTAAATAAAAAACAGATGAACTAATACGCCGAATGCGATGGCTAGCAAATTTCTTCCTTAAAAATAAACACATGAACAAAAAGGAATCCTATGGTTTTAAACCCCTAAAAAATTTTAATGCAGTAGACCTTTTGATAATAATTGAAAAGGACCTTGTAAACGTAATTAAAACGTTTAGAATCCCAATATATACATAACAATTGTAAAACGGAAACTACACAGAATCGTTAGAAATATAAACAACTTTGTAAAAACAGATAAAATTTTAAATTTTTATAAAATAAATAAACAAGAATATAACAAACTAATCACAAAAATCATTACTAACAACTGGAAAAAACTGGATACAAACACATGCGACTACATAGATATAATAAATACGGAAAGTAAACAAATCACTGATAAATTAAAAATTAGCGATAAAGTTGGCAAATTGGAACCTAGAGTAACATACATTTTGCTCAAAGACCACAAATGTAACTTCTCTAATAACCCCCGCACTTGCTTGATAAACCAAACTAAACCAGAAATAGTTAGAATTAGCAAAACAATACTTTCTAGAGTAAACAGACAAATCAAACAAGACCTAGAATTAAACCAGTGAGCAAATACTGCCGAAGCAAGCACTTGGTTTAAAAATATAGAAAACAAACATAATTGTACGTTTATACAGTTCGATATCATAGACTTCTATTTCTCGATATCCGAAGAACATTTCAACATTGCTCTGGAGTTTGTCGAGGCATACACTGATATATCCTCGAAAGAAATCCACATCATTAAAAAATGTAGAAAATCAATTCTAGTAAATAACAATAACCAATGGATAAAGACTAAAGGACACATTCTTTTGATTTGGCGATTACTGCCTCGATTCTGCAGAGGCATCAGATCTTGTGGTGTTATTCATTCTATATACCCTCACAAGCATATTTGATATTCGGATATCGGCCTATGTAGAGATTATGGATTAGCTTTAATAAAAGACTCCTACAAAGTTAAGGGGATAAATTTAAGAAAATCATACACAAGGAAAAAGAAAAATGTAGGCCTAAAAGTAAACATACTAGCTAAAATAACAATAACAAACTTCCTGGACGTCACGCTAAATTTATATAAAACATATATGAGCCCTACTTAAAAGATAACGTTTATTTAATGTTTAAATGTGTGCGTTTTGACTGTCGTCATCGATTTGGAAAAAACATTCGTAGCGGTTATAACAGCCTCCATGTCTGAATTAATACGAAAATAATAATAATAATAATAATAATAATAATAATAATAATAATAATAATAATAATAATAATAATAAACAAACAAACTCCGGACAAAGACAACCATAGTAGAAATAAAAATTAAAGTACTAATAATGAACAAGATAAATACAACTGTATATCCCGCACACTTTGCCCACTTCAAAATAAATGTCTATCCAAAAGCATAGTTAGTTTACCAGGCAACAATATTTGCGAAAGAAACTCGAATAACAAGAAAACTTTCGAAGGTATGACTTCCAAAAATAAGATTTCAAAACCCGATATTATGACCACAAAAGTACGTTAAAAAACACCGAATGAAAACAATACTAGCAAACCAATACTGGGAATTCAAAGAAAACGTACGTTCGCCGGTAGTCGAATTGAATATTGTAAGACAAGCAAACATATGTAGAGACCTAGACGATCCATGTAGATAATAATTTAATGAAAATCCTATACTTCAAAGAACCCCAACATCTAACAATGACAATAGAAATTAATTAAATAAAATAAACATATACATAAATACATATATATATATATATATATATATATATATATATATATATATAAACTATATATATATACTAGCAAAAGTACCCGTCGTTGACTGGGTTCAAAAACAGCCTACAGAAAATAGACTCTGATTCATGAAAGTATGATAGGTTATGGAAAAAAAGGGTTGTAAAGAGATAGCTTCGAATTTGGGGGTATCAAAACCAAAGAAAAATATGATGAAAGTAAAAATAAAATTGATAAACCCCATAATTTATTATACCATACCTGTTCACATTGAAACACTTATCACAATATTCTGTGGATCTATATTAAAAAACCCTGTTAAACTTTGTGACATGTTTCCATTCTATGGAGGTCAGGCGCGAACGAACACCCTATAATTTTATTATACCATATTTCTTCAAACTGAAACATAATTATCCAAGTATACTTACACAGATAGATATGAAAAGTCTTTATTAAAGTTTGTGCCTATTTCCATTCTATGGAGGCCAGGCGCGAACGCAGACCCCACAATTTTATTATACCATCCCTATTTAAGTTAAAACATACTTATCAAAGTATTATTATGTACATCTATATCAAAAACACTGGTAAACGTTTTTTAATTTTTAAATTTTTTATTTCCATACTTTGTGGACCAAGCGCGAACGCAGACCTTACAATTTTAATGAAGCACCGTTCTGCCAGATCAAACATACCCATTCCTGTGTCTCGATACATCTTCTATCATTATATGTAATCGGTTTTTTAAAATAGTCAACCACATAGGAGACTATTCGAGACCAGACACACACAAAAACACACGCACATTCAGCTTTATATATATATATATATATATATATATATATATATATATATATAAACTACCATAATATTAAAAAATATAGTAAAAAATACATTTAACTATATCTGGGGTTAAAATAGGTCAATTCACTAGATACCTATCTCCCCTCTAAATAACACGCTCAAAGGACGGGTTTAACCTAAGGAAAACTGTTCATTTGTCCTGTAAGTGTCTGTCTAATGGCTGATTAGGAGGAGCGCGGTCAAAACAAGGAAGCTGATTGGCTAACTAAACACTCAATAGAATGTGCGTGTATAAAAATGCGAAACAACTACAAGTCTTCGCATAAATCTGACGACTCCTAACATGGATGAAACGCGGGATATTCTGTGTAGCTTTATTACCATATATGTATATTTTTATAACTTATTTAATATATATATATATATATATATATATATATATAAGTTTGGTGGTTACATTTTAAATTCTAAAAAAAACAACGTATAGACACATATATTTGATTCAAGAATTTATTGTTTGACAAAAGGAATACATAGAAGGGGTTATTTTAATTGTCATTAATCCATAGACTTTCAATAATGGTTCATATCATCAGAGGAAATTAAATGCGGTTAGCAAAATGTTCAGCTGCTAATGGGCGCTTATTTTGCTTTTTAGCACAATTATTGAAAATATTTTTTTGAGTGGTTGTGAATAATTATATGGAACAACTTATACGAAAGGGAAGTTGAATACAACCTGGGCAATCCATTATCGGAAGAAGTACAATGGCCTTTGGGGTTATAAATCAAGGTGGGCGGAAAATAGGTCCAGGGGAGAAAGTAATATTCCCATATAGCGAAAGCGTATTGCGCCTTATTGATTTTTCGAAAAGTATACGAGGCAGCCTTATTCGTTGTTGCGTTGGGTGTGCTTTCTCGGTGTTGACAAAGTGTATCCGATGTTGGGTAGATATACCATTCCATTGTAATTATCCCCGTGAATAATAGAATTTGAGCATTGAGTTATGTATGCAATGGACTTCGAAATCAATAATATAGGTAGCAAAATAGAAAAATAATCCGGGAGATGATATTCAGAACGGTGCGTTGGGCGATTTGCTTCTATTGTGAGTCTTAGTAAAAAGATGTTCGCTTTCTTGTTGATAGTGGGTGAGAGATGCCATTTAGATAAGGGAAAGAGGAGAGTGGGGTGAAGTAGAGAGGGTAAAGAGATGGGGGGGGGTAAAATTGGGCGAGCATACAGCATACAGATGCTTAATGGAATTTTTTCGGGGAGGGGAGGAATTGTATTTTAGTATTCTTTAAAAGGGCTGACCTCTTAATTTTAAGTTCAAGTGGTAAACGGATATTTTTGTGATTTTCAATGAAAGTGTGCGTGATATGGGGTGGGTTTGCTGTTTTTGCTGTGCGGATGGGTGAGCGGGTGAGGTGGAGATAGAGCCGAGTCATGGTCTGAAATTTTGGAATACTTGGAGGGTTACTTATTCAACTGAGTTTAACGTTGGGTTCTTTTAATTTTGAGTGTATATTTAAAGGTGACTTGATTAATTGAGATAAAGTTAATTCATTACGCTTGTTGAGTTTGTTTTGTTGTTAGTTGGGGTGGAATTGATGTTTGAGTGAGTGCTTTATATACTGTGGTTAATTAGCCATTTTTAAAATGGGGAGATTTGAATTAAATGCGGGGCTGGGTGTGGGGTTGCACAAACGTGATTGAATTTAACTATTTATATAATAATTACTTGTATATCCATCTGCCAAACCTAAACATAAGTGCAGATATAAACACATATATACCCACAGACACGCATACACACGTACATATACACATCTACATACACATATATATACACATAGTATACACATACGCACAAACACTGATCCATACCATGTATACATAAATACAGACTTATATACACACGCATCCTTATACTAATGCACATGTGTACTCAATTACATATATACATATTATAACGCACACACGCAAGCACAGATATAAGAAAAAGGGAACTACTTATTCAGTCGGGCGTGTATGCATGCGCGTGTACTCCAGTGTACAACTGCGCCCATATGCACGGTCGAAAATCGCTATAATCAAGTGCAAGCATGCAAGTCACACCCCCATATGCATATCATCGTATACATACAGCAAATACACATGTAAATAAACGTTATGTCTAAAAAGAGATAAAGGTGCACACACTGATATATCTAACATGCAAATACAGAGAGCGTGTACCTACCGTTAAACATATACATACACCAACAAATGATCGGGTTTATCTAATGATTCTATTTTAGGTAGGGGGATAATCCCCATTTGCTTGCGCATTTATATGGTCCAGGGAGATACAGACGGTTAGAGTGTACTAATATACGGCTAAGGTGTGTAGCTCCATTAAATGTCCATGCTCACATAAACTCACGCATATATATATATATATATATATATATATATATATATATATATATATATATATATATACGCGTATACACGTTTATATATAAAACTCCCTTGGGCACTGTTGTCTCATATTTTCTTCACATGTACCAGTATCTATCTTAAAATCAATGGTGTTTTCCTGAATATATAAGCCTACAACAATGAAAATATTATTTAGTAAGGTAGTTTATATTTGAAAATGAAAACTTTAAAGGCTGAATTGCGTACGTAAAGATATTAAAGTCAGCTCTTTAATCACTATGAGATATATTTGAATTAATATTGTATGTAAACTTTTAGAAAATATATATAATTACACAAAGTATATATTCAAATGTCTGGTAAGATAATTTTGGAATAGAACATAAATGAATAAAAAATCTTTTTTCTGTAAGTAGGTAGATTTGTAATTAGTCTTTACAATAATTTATTTTAATTAATATACTTATTAACATACGCGGTTGAAATTTGAATCCTACTGTAATGATATGACCTTTTAGGCTGTGATCATGGCGTAGTATCTGTTAACTGTGGCAAGCGAGGTGAATGGTCACAACATTATTATTATTGTTATTGTATTCTTATTAATTGATTTGAGCGACGGATGGTCGCTGGATCAGTTATTATAATTAGAAGAATAAACAATTAAACTAGGGAATATATGATTGACGTGTGAATCGCAAAAGGAATGTGGAAATAGAAAATATATGTAAACATTATTTTGGGGTTTTGAATAAACAAATAACTAGTTGTGGATTAGGTTGGTCTGAGACACGTAATTAGGTGACGTAAGAGAACACGTGATGTAGTTAGTTTTGAAGAGATTCAGAGAGTTGAAGATTGACCACCAGAGCGGAGAGACGTCTAGACAGGGGTGGACAGACAGCTAGGAGCGGGTTGTATGAACCAAAAATGTAGACTAACTGCAGATCCCGTGAAAACCATTTAAGACAACTGTAATACATTTATATGATAAAAATATAAAGAGTTGTTTTAATGGTTTCACAAATAAAAACATATGTTTCAATTATATGATGCTGATCGCTTCATTGTTAGTCACAGAGCAGCGAGAAGATAAAGAAGAACTATTCAAGTAAAAGGTATGAAGCGTATATTATTCTTCTATATATGAACTGTAAAAATATCCCGTGTGATAAGTCTGATACAACATGACTCAGTTTACACTTCAATATTATATCCTCCTGGGTAGACAACATACATGCGATTTATACGTTTATTATCTGTCTGTTAAAAGAACAATATCTTACATCTACTAGATAACGCATAGCACGTTTTAATATATTATCTGCTCCAATATAAGCCAATATACAACACTACAATTGTCTGTTCGTTTGATTTGTTTAATATTTTATTTTCAATTCTAATGTAAATAATGCCTTTTAAACAGCGCGATTTATATAAGACATATCCACAGTACTGGAACTTCACATTGCACCGAGTATTTTGACACCTCGATATTCAGCAATCTATGTGCAAATGCAAGGTACTACCAGGATCAAGTTACATTAATAATGGAAACTAATATATCAAGATTTCTCTGAAGCTTACACACTTATTGGACAGCAATTCGATTCTCCTTATGAAAAATAAATATATTTATTAAGCATAGTGCAATTTTGCGTTCCATGAAGTAAATTTTCCAACTTCCATTTATATATATATATATATATATATATATATATATATATATATATATATATATATATATATATAAATATATATATATATATATATATGAGTGTGTGGGTGTGCGTATGTGTTACAATTTTTATACCAGAAATCCTGCACAGATGCACTTGAATATTCATATCATCTGAAAACCTATGGTGGTCAAATATTCAAATGAAATTGAATTGTGTATTGTCTTAGATATATATTCCTTGACCCGTGACTGAAAGTGTTAATCACAGGTTAATAATAAATTGCAACAATATAAAGTCGGTTGGTTGGTTGGTTGTCTTTGTTTTACGGCATATCAACCGTTTTCGGGTTATTTAATGCCGAATCCAAAGATTTTGAAGAATTTTTTTTTAATAGAATATATTTGTTGTTTTCACGTCGGTTTCTATTAAACCCATAGTTGGGACCCTAACAGGTACTACCACTCCGGGTCAGAGTGGACCTGGGAGCAATGGTAATTAAAGGATGGCTCCACACTCCCCAAAGCCCACAAGCTGGGGCCTCACCACTGGATATAGTTTAAGGTTATATCCAGGACCGTTATAAAGACGGAGACAGATTTAATAAGTATACGAATCCGAAGAGAAACAATATATGAGTACATTTTTGCTTTCGGGTTCGCATATTTTTTTTTTTATTATTATGTGTAAAATAAATTCAATAACAAAAAAAAAAATAGAAATAATATAATGAAGCATAAATGGTGAGGAAAATGACAATTTCTGGATTGTAGGGTATAATCCCATATTGCAGCCTTGATATTGCATTTTTAAATGAAGAGAGAGAGAGAGAGAGAGGGAGAGACAAAAAGGCCGCAATGGTGATGAGAAAAGAAGGTCAATCAAATTTCTGGATTACAAGGCACAACTCCATATTATATCCTTGAGGGAGAAACAAAAGAAAAAAGTAGCAGCTTCCACGCGTGCAGAGACACGTCAATTTTCAAGCATCAAAATCTCAGGGCGAGCAGGTTTACTACGCAACATATAAATGCGCCGACATAAAAAAAAGAAAAACATCACAACCAACATTTTTACTTATGGCATATCCAGAGTGCTAACGTAGTTTGATGATCTGTTCCATTATAAGAACTAACGGCACGATGCCGGGATGTGTTGGATTTACGACTTTCGAATAACATGTACAATTTTCCTCCCGTGAATCGAATTAACGACGCTCCCATAACATGGTCTTAGACCTTTCTTGCTTGATTCAAATTCACGACGCACGATCAACATGGTATTTTGCTTCTCATTCAATCTATCCAATTTACCATACTGGAATAACTTGGCATTGTAGCTTGTTTTAATATATTAAATTTACGACGTTCGAATAGCATAAGCCAATGTTTTCTTTGCGTAAATAGAATGGAGTACTTTCGTAAAACACCACTTTGAAAAAAAATCTTTTCGTTTTACTTGTCTTAACACGGAAGGTTTTCGACGCGTAGTGCTGTTTTTCACAGATTCGTATACTCTTTTTAAATAAAGCGGCATTACTGTTCCATTACCGCTTGCGGTTTATAAATACTAATAATATATTCGATCAGGAATTATTAATACACCATGAAAAAATAAAACGTATTATTATATTATAATTCACACACACACACACACACACACATGCATATATATCCTTAGATTTCAAAACCCGATACGATGACCACAAAAGTACATTCAAAAATTAAAAAACACCGTATAAAAACAACACTAGCGAATAAATACTGGGAACTCAAGGAAAGCGGACATTCGCCGGTAGTCGAATGGAAAATAATAAGATAAGCTACCACGTGCAGACATTTAGACGACCCATGTAAATTATGCCTTCATGAAAAATTTGCTATCCTGTACTTTAAAGAACCCCCAAATCTATTAAACTGTAGACGAGAAATAGCAAACAACTGTGTTCACAAAATAAAACTTACTCTAGGATAGCGATACAAAATAGCTTTAAAACTAACAAAAACAATAGAACACAAACAAATAAATAAATTAAATTAACATGAATACACATAAACGATCACACACACACACACACACACATATATATATATATAGATATGTATGTGTGCATGTATGTGTGTACACATATGTATATTTATAGATATATGTAAAAAAAAGAAAGGAGGAAAATCGTCTGCCTTAAACCACTAACCTAGTTCTAAAAAGTATCCTTTGTTCGATAAAATGCATGCCCATTGGCTGATACGAAGGGGCGCGGTGGATACTAGAAAGCTGATTGGCTAACTAAAATCCTCAACATATATAAAAACGAGAAACAACCACAGAATTCGCGCATAAGCCTGACGAATCCTATAGTGGATGAAACGCCGAATATTCAGTGTAGCTTAATCGCCATATATATTTTATAAATTACTAACTAGCTCTACCTACGTATTGAGCACTTTTGAAGTAAATACTTAAAGTTTACGCATAAATCTATACTTTCGTATATTAATTTTATGTGAGTAAATGAAGTAGTTATATATATATATATATATATATATATATATATATATATATATATATATATATATATATATTGTTTATAAATAACACGGGAAACTATTTAATTCAATTACCGTTAATTGACTGAAAAAATGTTTTTATAAGTAAATGCAACAAGGTTTCTTTTTTTATCGTTTGGAAAGAAATTTTGTTTACAAGATGTATTAAATAGTGTTATAATGAAACTTGATTTTACACACTGGTATTATTAAATCTTAATTGCTGTATTGTAATGGAAATAAAAAACACGTGTTTCCTAAACCACGAAAAAGAAAATACATTTGCCGCTTGAGAAATATATGGCAATTACGTGAAGAAGCACGGTAGGAATGTAATGTCTCTTTGTTTTTAAAGAGCTAAACACACAGCGAGAGTCGCATACAGTGGCAGTAAGAATCGATAGAGATAGAGCCAAAAACATAAAACAGAGATTCTAGACAAACACAGACAAAAAGTTGTCTTTAATTATAAGGATTTCACATGATATCTTTCAAGCTTAGAAAACAATATAATTTTCTATATTGGTAAGAAAAATATATCAGCATATGTTAGAAAGATTTTTATAAACGCACATATTGCAAATAGTAATGAAAAATGTCATCAGTATAATAAAAAAATAATAACAGCATAAATTAATTAATTAGATTATATTTCAAAAGAAGTTATGCAAAAAAAGAGGGGTACTCGAATATCTATGTTTCTCGATTGTGTATAATATGTAAACACCCATACACACATACACAGGCACACAAACACACACACAGATATATATATATATATATATATATATATATATATATGTGTGTGTGTGTGTGTGTGTGTGTGTGTGGATGAGAATAAAAAGGAAGAGTTCTATATGCAAAGACTTTAAATTCAATAAAACGCTCGCCACACGCGCGAGGCTCAGAATCAAAACGGAAAAAAATTTTGAAAATAGGAAAGAAATTAATACGTATATTTTTTAATTAAATATATAAATTTATTTAACACATAAATGTATTGATCAATTGTAAAACGACGGAGAACAATACAGTATGTAGGAATTATGGGATGTCTTTATGCAAGTAACAAGAAATTAGGAAATTTCTTTTATTCTCTAACTAGCGGGGATACCCGGCGTTGCACGGATTTTTAGAGGCGTGTAAGCGAAGTAATAACCCTGTTTAAATATTATAAAAACAAACAATGTTAAAACTATTTTTAAAAAATCGTAAAAAAACAAAAACAATTATGAAATGAACGTGATGCAATACGAACGATGCGAGGGTGCCCGGGTGTTTGAAAAATCCCAAAAAAGTTTGAAGGGGGTCGAACTCTAATCATTGAGGCGGAAGCGCTAAAACAAAACAAAAACAAAAAAACATGATGAATTAACCCAAAGTGAATTAGGTCAAATATCAATTCCGCAGTAAAGTTTGTTTTGGTTTAGTTTCGGTAGTCACGCATAACACTCGAATTCTAAAAGAATTTTTAGTTTTCTCGAATTCTAAATAAATTTATTTGGTTAAATTTTAATTTAAGTGTAATGCAAGTGAAATCACATTACCGTTGGGTAGTAATAATAACTATTAAAGAATGAATTCTTTGTGTATAAGTAAATGTTGAGTTGAAAGCACTAATAAATAAAGTTCATAGTTAGATTTCACGGTTTGAGTCGGTAAAACCGGAAGTAAGAAGCGGTTAATCCAGCAGGTTGCGTCTTACATTAACAAATGCAAAAAGGAAATAATAATAATAATAATAATAATAATAATAATAATAATAATGATAATAATAATAATAATAATAACCGCGTTTTCTTTTTATTTATATTTTATTATGGGAAAAAACAGAAAGCATAAATCAGGGAAAAAGATTTAAAAACGGCATAAGTAACCTTGTACGATTCCAAACCGGTGTTTCCTCGTACTGTTCCCTGTTGAACGCATCTGCTGCGGTGTAAATGGGGAGCGAGGAAAGGAGGAATCTAATAAAGAGAAAAGATGTTGCAACTTCCATTGAATCTGGCCGATTTTGCAGTGGACTCTCACCGGAACAAATATAGGAATGTACCATTGGCGAAGAACTGTAGAGATAATAGGCCTATAGCACATCTCAAATAATGTGCTACAGTTTATATGCATTAAATTTGCATGTAATGTCATGATTTTAATCCTATTAAGGTCAAAGTTGGAGGGGAAAAATGAGTTCATTTTATTTATATAGAAGAAAGAAGAAGACAGAAAGAATAGAAGAAGAGAAAAGAAAAGATTATATAAGAAACTGAACTCATGAAAAATAATTTAAAGCTACTTCTTATAAGAAGTAGCTTTAAATTATTTTTTAATATGGCTTTGTAACTACTTGAGTTTTAAATTATTATTAATATGTTTTTGTAACTACTTGAGTTTTAAATTATTATTAATATGTTTTTGTAACTACTTGCTTTTTATAATTACTTTTAATATGTTTTTGTAGCTACTTGATTTTTATAATTACCTATTTCTTAGTGACTTGGATAAATATCATCATACTGTGCTCAACACACATTATATTGACAAATGTGCATGCAAAATGTCAGAAAAATTGCTGCAGTAGTTTTAAATGAAACTAGACGAGATTTATATGTATATATATATATATGAAAATACGTGCATATATATATATATATATATATATATATATATGGAGAGTGAGTGGAAGAGAAAGAATAAGAAAGATACATATAAATATATACAGAGATTAATTATTTTTTTCTTGTTTTCTTCGTATACAAAATATACGTAAATGCTAATTGAATATAATTCAGACGTGTTTTTCTACAAACTTGCATTTCCTCGTAATATCTGAGTTAACATAGCAGGATTTAAAAATAGGATCGCATAATTTATACATTTAACCTCCAGCACAGAGACAAAACCCGTCTGTACATAATGCCCCCTTATTCTCATGTCATTTTTAAGGTTATATACTTGAGATAATTTAGACAGATGAGCACTCGACAAAAAAAAAGCAAACAATAGTTATTTTTTTGCCAGTGTATTATTCTAAATGTAAATTTTTCTGCTGACACGACTCATTAACGTTGCTGAAGCTATTTAAGGTGTGTGTTTGATAAGATGAGAAAATTAGGCATAGAACAAGTATAGTATTGCATTCAGATAGAGACATGCGGAATGTAATATACTCATACTAGCAAAGATACCCGTACTCCGCGCCGAAATTTGCTGTACACCGGGAACTTCCTTCGTGGTCATTCTTTTAAGTTGATGTTGTAATAGCATCTATTGCCTAAGTTGTTTAAAAATGTTCAACTATTCAGGTGACAAAAATTATACCAGGCTCTTTAAAGCAAGTACATTGACACTGGTTAAACATTTGTTTAGGATAACACGCATATTTTTCTAAAATGTGAAAGTTACTTTATGATATCACATAATATTTTTTCGAGTAAACTTGAACTAATTAAATTTTATCTAACAGATTCAATACTTTCCACAATCAAGATTATATTTTTTTCTCTATGCTCGTCTATAATTTTTATTGAAGTGCTTTAGACTACATTTCTGCTGCTTTGATTTGGCGTCAGAATGTAGAGATTTTCTGAATTCCTGTCCCGCTAATAGAGACGTTGTAAATATTGTGATTGGAACATTCTGATGTCAAGTTTACGCCAATGATTTTAAATGCCTGACCTTGACTTTTATTTATGCTCATTGCAAAACACACATTCACAGGAAACTGGATCCTTCGGAATTTAAATGGAAGCTCCGAGTTAGATGAAACTAAGGTATACTTGGCAGTAGAATTGTTTCGCCTTTGTAGGAACCACAATAAATAGTGACCTCAATCACATTGGTGTGCCAACTGGTAAGAACACCGTTAGTTATTTTTGACGGTTCCAAGGATCGAAGAATCATGATTGGGGATCCAATTTTGAGATTTAAAATGTGAGGAGGCATTCCAGATAGTTTCAAATAGTTTTAAAACCTTACTGTGTAGTGAACAGCTTCACCTTAATTAGTAACCGAATCAACTGAATTGTATTCCTCTCAGTCTCCTGGAAAGTCACCCATTATCCTGTTGTTCAAGCGATTCACATTGCTGTTTGATAGCGAAATAATAGCCTTCTTTACAATCCACTCCAGTAACTTTTCATTGTTTTGCAGGTCCGGGTAAAATGTGTCTTTCATTTGATTCCTATTACTGGCACATTTACAATGCTCGGTCGGAATCTTATTTGTCTCAAGTGGAGAAGAGTTTGAAAACTGACCGTTACAATTCGGAGAAGAAATTTTCAGAACTCGGCTGCGACTGTGTTTCCAGAAACATGGGCTCTCATATTAGTAGTCAAACACTTCACTATAACGTTCTTGCAGAGATAGTAATGCTTCAATCTAGCATTACAATGTTTGCCCTTGCACCATTTTTAACTAATAGAAGGATTTCACGGAAATCACCTGATATATAAGTTTGAAATGTCACCAATGGGATGCTTGTTTCCTGTGATGTCTTGCAGTGTTCGGTTAATTTAATAAAACATTTTTTCTACGATGATTGTTGAGGTGTCTCTAATGATATTTATCAAAGGTGAGGTACTAGAATGTTGCAAACTGGTTCATCTATTTTATCAGTATTCAAAAGTACTTTAAATTTGCTATAAAGAGTGCGGGCACCATAAAGTAAAGTGGCAGCAATGCACCCGGATGCTGTTGCAAACACAAATTTTCTCATGGATCTACTTTTTGCAACGATCAAATCGATTTCAAAAGTCTTCCCCGTGCAACTCGGAGCATCAAGAAACATCTTTTTTAAAATCTTACCCTGTGTTGTCAACATTGCTATAAATTAATTGTAAACTTCTTTTTGATGATCTGTTAGTTTTTTTTCTTTCTTACTACATATTTTCTGCTTGGAGGTAAAGTTCTAAAATATTGTAATTTAATTCACGTTGATAATCGCTTGTAAGTTTTTCATTTCTTCCTTGCCTCGGTGCAGGTAATCCATAGCTTGCACAATGGGTGACCACACATAATCCGTCAATTACGCATAGATTTATGTTGTAGATGCTATCCTTTAAATTTGCTTCTGGATAATCTTATTGCCTGTGTCTGTAAAGAGAACATACCTTCAAAAGTGTAGAATCTTTTAGACATTACACTTCTACTGTTCTATTCTTGATCAATCAATGATAACTCTTTCCAGACTGAGGCACTTTAAATTATTGTCCCAATCCAGAGTATTCTTTTTTGAAGACTATATTTTACTCACATTAGAAACCGACATTGTGCATGACTTACTTTGTTCTTCTAGGAATGACAGTGAATGAGGACATTATTAAACATGATGTTTCTCTATACCTATACAACCCCCGGGCAACGGCATTTAAATTATTAAAACAATCATTCATTGTGAAGTACAAGTCAATAATTTATCAATTTAAGAAATCGATTGTATTTGTTTAGGCCATATACGCAGTTTGTAATTTTATTAATCACTTTCTCGTAAGGAATGTTTTAAGAAAATTATGAAATTCATTGTTGTAGCAAATTTCTGTTTATGGAGAAGTTCTGTAAAAGAATATGAGAAATGTTTATTTTTTTATTCAAACGTATGGTTACCTTTTGTTCTAAAGAACAAAAACACGAAATGTCTTTCATAGAAAATTACTAAATGCTCCGTTTTAAAACAGAGAAAAAAATCAATCACTACAGAAAAAAAAACGTTTCTTAAAAATTAAAATAATATAAAAAATGATAAAATTACATCCGGTTTTAAATGGAAAATAATAAAATTCAAAATAGAAATAATAAATCAGCTTTAAAGAACATTTCTAGATTAAAAAAAAACAATTAAAGCGGGCATTTAAGATCGTCGAGAATATTGTAACTATAAGAGTTTCAATAAAGTTGCCAACTGAGATTTTAAAAACACGCTTTATCTCAAGAATCAAGAAAGTCGATTTATTTTTAACTTCTGTCGTCTGAAAATTTCAAAGTCAAAACAATTAAATGATATTAAAAAAATGAAAACACCATATATTAACTTCCCACCCTACATAAAAATGTTATGAATTTAATATACTCAATATACAAAAAGTTTCATGTTTTCTCACTATATATATCTAGAATTAAATTAAAGCGGTTTGCTCCCAAGAAGTCTTTCACATTTTATCAGCTAGATTTACCTCTGTTACCTGTTTTGCAAGAAATAAATCGTGAAATATAATAGTTTTTATAATTTAAATAAAATTGAAATATATTACAAATTAAACATTACAATACTGACGTACTTCAATATTGAATATTGCTGAATAACCTATCCGTCAATATCGGATGAATTAATATTTGCAAAAAAATAGATAAATAAATAAATATCTGTGAAACCTAAGCACTAAATTTTTACTTGAAGTCTTTAACTATTCCGGAGGGGAGAATGTTGAAAGTAAGTAAATATGGCACAAATATATGAATGGGAAAATAGAAAAATATTAAAATCTTTGAGAGAATATATATATATATATATATATATATGTATAACTACTTCATTTATTCGCATAAATTTAATATATGAAAGTATAGATTTATGCGTAAACTTTAAGTATTTACGGCAAAAGTGCTTAATACGTAGGTAGAGCTAGTTAGTAATTTATAAAATATATATATATATATTTATATGTATAAAAAAAAGGAGAACGACCACCTAAAACCACTAACCTAGTTCTAAAACAGATCCTTTGTTTGATAAAATGCATGCCCATTGGCTGGTAGGAAGGGGCGCGGTGGATACTAGAAAGCTGATTGGCCGACTAGAAATCCTCAACATATATAAAAACAAGAAGCAACGACAGAATTCGCGCATAAGCCTGACGAATCCTATAGTTGGATGAAACGCAGAATATTCAGTGTAGCTTAATCGCCATATATATATGTATATATATATAAAGATATATTTATACATACATACACATTATACATACACACAAATATCTATCTATCTATATATATACATATATATATATATATATATATATATATATATATGAAAATATTAAGTTTGTCACTTTTAAAATAAATTATATGTATATAAAAACATATTAGGACCCTTAGCTGTCCCCTGCAAAAAAAGAGATTTTATTTTATTCGGCGATTACTTGTGAATAAATCGAAAAAAATATTTGAGATTTCTAAACTGAGGTATCTTTTATTGATATCAATGATTAAAATGAACCTGCGTACTTAGGACATTCAAACTTCTGGGAAAATCCTACTAATCTTAATATAGGTTTAACCCCAAGTCTTACACGCAACCTCTCAAAATCACTCCAAATCTCCTTTAAAAGGAAAACATGCAATTTTATCTCCTACAGTAAAAATAATGCTTAACAGTCTTGAGTTCTAAAGATATAAAAATACGGTTACATTACATTAAATTGGGTGGCACTTTTCATGCCCATCACCGTTCACAATCGAGTATATTTTACTTGATCTACATATTTTAAAAATGAGACAAATATATGATTTAAATATTCAACCATCATACATTATTTTTTTTATTGTTATATAAGAATTTTCCACAAAAATTAAATCAGTTTTTTTTTTTCAGTTTTTCTCTTGTCTTCACCTAGATTAGATGTCAATGAAACTCTGCCATTAGGAGGCGTTAAAATTCCTCGTCTTGAATTTGCGTCCCAAGAAAATGAACCTTAATACTCATAATTCAAAATTACCACATCGAACGAGAAATTAATTCTTCTTTTAAACAATGTATTTTGAACTACTGTTTTCTAGTATGATGAACACACACTCGCGCGGATTTCGCTTACATGCTTTAATGACTGTTTTTTTCTCTCAAGAAACAATCGCATTAATTTAAAGCTCAGACTTTGTCCATAAAAATCCGTAATTCATTATTTACGAAACCGTCATTTAGGTAGTCCTGCATAATGAACACTCATTACAAGAAAACACTTACATTTAAATGACTTTAATTAATATTCCTAACACTTAAATACATCTTGCTATGTAGTATTAATATAAGTATTTTCAGTTCTTTATTAAATGTAGTTATTTTCTGGAAATATTTCTATATTTTTATTTTATGTATGTGTAGATCTGATCTCGCGACATCTTTCTATTAATCGGCGATGCCGTTTAATTTACTTTTAACGGCTCTTCGGATACCCTACAACTATCGACTTCAAGAGATTCCTGCACTTGCAAACTTGGTTATAAAACTAATAGCTCTCGAATTGGTGAACATCGACTCACACACTTACAAATAAGTTACTCCCATCCAGATTACCTATAAATGGCAACCTCTGTACCGCATTAGTTACTAAAAAGTGAATAATACTTTTAAATTAAGCGGAGTGATTAGATCGTCCATTTTTAAACAACAGAGGCTGGAACGCTTACCCTCTCCTAAAATGTGGTTGGAAAAAAAGTCGAATTTATATCGATTTTTAAGATTGGTTAGCCGAAAAAAAAATGGTGAAAAGCAAAACAAATAGTCAATAAATAATTGTTACAAAAAGCAATAAATGCTTTTCTACTTAAATGAATGAGATTTATTTATGTTTTAAAGTAGTTTCAACGCTAATCAGGTTTTAAATCTAAAATTGCAGATGTGTTGGTGTCAAATATCGCTCGATATTCTATGAAAACAGCCCGCTAGCAGATAAGTCAACATTTTTCCCGCTAGATTGCAAACGAAACAGATCGAGCGGGAAAACAGCTAAATTGGCAACACTGGTTATTCCCCTAGAAATTATCAGCTTAAAAGGAAATCACTCTCATATTTCAATATGAGTGTTCCTGTTTTAAAGGTTACTGCTTTATTAATAATTAAATATAAACAAAATGAAGTAAAAAAAAAACTAACTAAATAAATTTTCAATAATATTTCTGAATAGGAAAATTAAACGATTCTATTACTAGAAATATGTAATAAGATCGAGCTAATTATTAAAAAGATTTTCTTTCATGCAAATGAGCTCACTTATTCAGTGAATATTTCTTGTGTAAAAATATATGTAGAAACTAGGCATAATATTCATGTATTCTCCATTGATAGAAATAGACTGTAACAGATGTATATATTTCTTGACCAAGGGATGGTCTAAACACAGATCAAGAAATAACCTGAAATGGATATATGTATTTCTTTATTAATTTGTCCATGGGCAGTTGCAAACACACACACACACACACACACACACACACACACACACACACACACACACAGAGAGAAACGCCGCTACTTTATGATTCTTTTTTTTTAATTTAAGGTTTCAGAATCGAAGTAAACGCAATTAAAGATATCATACGAAGATACTTCACACCTTTTGACAGGACTTTATGAATTAAATTTATTATCTAATACAAGAAGTTTAGAACACAACACTTTTTGATTAGAAACAATCCTCACCCGCTATAAAAACGTTTGAACAAACCAATTTAGTGTACAAATTCAAGTGCTCTATTGGAGAATGTATCTCCGAAAATAATACATACGTCGGACATACAACGACAACGTTGTCCCGGCCAATAACCCTGCATGTACATTATACTAGTGCTATATGTAAAATTTGATAAAAGAACATAACTGCCCCCCCCCCTCCAATCTTAAAAAGGTCTTCTTTAACAAATTCGTTAACAAAATAAATAATTATACAACATGACAATAATATAAAAAATAAAAATACTTGAAGCGTCATATATTAGAACCTTTCAACCCACTATAAATGATATCGTATTCGTGAAAAGCGGTAATGTTCTAAAATGTGTTGCGTAGTTCGTATTGGATGGACTTTGTAAATGGTGTCAACGAACTCGCTGATTTTATTACTCGAATTTTTAATCGACCTATATTTTTAATCGATTTTTCATCGACTCTATATGTTTTATCGCCGTTTACTGTATATTTATATTTTCACTTATAATTCTTATTTTCGCTCCTTTTGACTTTTACTGCAACACCTGATGATGATACGTGGGCGAATCGAAAGCGATCATGACAGCAACAACTATGGAACTTTTATTAATATTTTTGATTTTCATACAAAAATATTATATTGAAAATCGAAAACTTAAAATAAAAGAATCATAAAGCAAAGTGTCTCCATTGCATTTAATAATATTTGCTTGAATGAAAAATGCTTCCCAAATATATATATATATATATATATATATATATTGTGTATATTTAGGCGGCATTTTCTCATTTAGACAAATATTATTGAATAGCACGGAATTATTCTGTTTTACAATTTTCTTTTTTATCTTCCCCAATCTCCGAATAGTCCTTTTTGTGTTTTCCTCGAAATTGTATATGTTGGATCCATAATCGCGAGTGCTTTCGACAGAAGTACTTCTATCATCCTCAGGCATATTGTAGAAATAAATGTAGGGATTGTTTTTTAATTTACTTATATATATATATATATATATATATATATATTCCTAGTCACGTGGTAATTTGTTACAAGTTAAGTGTGCAGACTTTGTTTTACATATATTAAACACATTTATATATACAAACACATATATACATTATCAAAAATTTATCCGAAACATTTCAAAATGTTCCGGCTGCACTCATAATTAATATTATTTATTTGAGGCTTCTTTGTTTTAATGTACAATGCTTCGAGTATTCTTAGTAAAAAAAATAAAATTTATTATATATTATAAAAAAATACAGACAACAAGCCTTGTAATGAAAAACAACATTTCGCAAACAAATGACCTGTTGGAAAGGACCAATGTATTTTACAAATTTAGCTGCCCAATAGGAGAGTGTATCTCCAATATTAGTAGCTACGTAGGTTCAACAACTAACACATTGTCGCGAAGATTGACTCTCCCCCTCTCTGACTCTAGCTCCATATCACAACATTTGAAGGGACATGGCTGCTAACATTCGGAATTTCGAGAAATTATGGTAGAAAATACAACAGTATTGCAGAGTGAGAGAAATGTAAATAGGCTAAGAATACTCGAAGCATTGTACGTTAAAACAAAGAAGCCTCAAATAAATAATATTAATTATGAGTGCAGCCGGAACATTTTGAAATGTTTCGGGTAAATGTTTGATAATGTATATATGTGTTTGTATATATATAAATGTGTTTAATATATGTAAAAAAAAGTCCGCACACTTAACTTGTAACAAATTACCACGTGACTAGGAAAAATATAAATTAAAACACAATCCCTACATTTATTTCTACAATATGCCTGAAGATGATAGAAGTACTTCTGTCGAAAGCGCTCGCGATTATGGATCCAACATATACAATTTCGAGAAAAACACAAAAAGGACTATTCGGAGATTGGAGAAGATAAAAAAGAAAATTGTAAAACAGAATAATTCCGTGCTATTCAATAATATTTGTCTCTCTCTCTCTCTCTCTCCCCCTCTCTCTCTCTCTCTCTATATATATATATATATATATATATATATACAGAATATGTACATAAATATTAATAATTGCAGGTCCCAATGTCTAATAATGTAGAAGTTACAACGCTTGTAGAGACGTGTCGATTTTAAAGTCATCAGAAATTCAAGTTATCTTTTCACAGGGAAATTATGATCCAGCAAGTATTATGCCCAACAGACAAAAGTGCCGAGATTAGAAGGAGAAAATTCTCCAACAACCTTTTTACTAATGGAATATAAAGAGTGATGAAGCTGTTGGATGATCGATTACATTAGTAACTAACGGCATGATGTCTTCTCTGGATGCGTTGCATTAACGACGCTCGAATAAACTGTGTTTGACTTTCCTCACGTGAATCGAATTGATGACACTCGCATAATACAGTCTCAGACTTTCCGCTCGTGTATCAAATTCACGACGCTCGATTAACATGGTTTTGTTGCCTTTCTTGAATATATCAACTGCACGCTACTGGAATAGCATTCCCTTAGGGCTGCTAATGAAAATTTTATCGTGCGGTATAACTGGAGATATACTAAATATAATTAGATCCTTCTTAGATAATAGAAGCATACAGATTGTCATTGGCAAACGTACATCCAAGCAGCATTACATTAATACGGGAGTGCCTCAGGGGTCGATCCTTGGACCATTATTATTTCTGATATTCATAAACGTATTGTGTCCGAGATGGGTATATTTACTGATAATACAACGCTCTATAATATGCATCAGGGAAAACAGATGAGCATAAATCTAAGACGATGGCAGAATTGTAAGAAAATGACCTCCAGACTAAAATGGAATGGGGCCGTAAATAGATGGTCACATTTAATGCTAGTAAAACTAAGCTGTCCTCCTGAAACAATTACAAGGCGCCTCTCAAACCCCCTATATCCATGACAAATAGCACCCTACCCAAGAATTCTACCTTCCAACTCATCGGCCTTACATTTGCGGGCAATATGAACTTCAACAAATACATAGAGGACATTGAAAAAGCTGCTGCAAGGAGGTGGATTCCATCTATCGAGCTAGAAGAGTATCCTGTACTTTTACAAGGTCACCATTCACCCGTGCATGGAATATTGTTGCCACATCTAGTCTCTCCCTCTTAGATAAAGTCTAAAAGAGAGTTGTCAATATAATGGGTCCCACTTTATTAACTAAGCTCCAGCCCCTGTGTCATCGCCGCAATGTTGCATCACTGTTTTACAAATATTTTAATATAAAGTGTTCTGATAAACTTGTTTCACTTCACCTCGATGTACATATCCCGACAAACCCCTTTAGCAATAAGATCTCACTCTTTCACTGTTGTTGTCAGGAAATGCCAGAAAGATTTATATTCTCATGGTTTCTTCCCTCGAACAGCTAAACTTTGGAATTCCCTTCCTGCTACCTGCTTTCCTGGTTGTACTGGTATGCAGGAGTTTAATTGTGACATAAACAAATATCCAGTTAATCTTTCCTAAATATGGATCCAAATAGTAGCCTCTTACGTCCAAGTCGCGATATGCTTTGTAAGGTTTGAACATGAGTAAAAACGAACAAAACAAAATACCTTCATTCAATATATGAAATTCAGGACGCTCAAATATCATAAACTAGGGAGGTTCTTGCATAAATGCAAGTGAGTATGCTCTGATAATACAACTTTTGACAAAAGATTTTTCGTTTTATTTTTTTTTTACGCAGGAATCATTCGAGGATACGAGTTAATGGGTATACTTTAGTCAATGTGATTATGGCGTAGTAAACATAAGTAGTGAGAATTTTGTAAATTGGGTTTCTTAGGGGAAGCGTTCATCAAGAACTTGTTTATGGTGGACTCGAAGACAATCAGATTGTAGTCAGCTGGAAAGAAGGCAATCGGAAGAGAGTTCCACAGATGTGCAGTTCTAAGAAAGAAGTTTTGTTCATGGAATCTGCATTTAGGTTTAGGCACATATAAAGAGCGTTGCAAAACCCTTCCAAGTAATATGTGTCCTCACCACCGTCATCATAAGTGAAGTATCTCCTCCTCTCTATATTTGTATAAGAAGTGTTGGTGCATCATATCATGCAGTCTGTATTACTGATATGAAGTCCTCAAGAAGCATCCCAGTCTGTATAATTGTCTCCCTCATCATCAACATGGTTAATGTGTTCCAAATGTGAACTCTCGTCATCTTTAAATATGCACCTCTATACAACACCGGGCCGGTCGATAACGTCAGGTATTTAAACTTTGATCTACGTGATGTAATGTTCTGCCCTCCGCCTTTAAGGGACTCACACTTCAACTGATTCTCTCTCCTCAACTCTCTACATCAACTGACTGACGACGCAACCCTGTCTGATCAACTCCTCTGATCAACTGTCTGACAACTCCGAACCCTCAGATTGCTATATTGAGAACTTTCCTTTGTTTATGGCACCAGAAGTGTGTTTTTCAAACGTGATTGATTTTCACGTGGTTTTACATATTTTATTTCCAAACACACTTTTGGCAAACAAAAGAATTCTCAATTCTTTCTAACTTACTTAAACAATATAATTTAACTCGTATTGTGCATTCATTTAACTGACATTTTTATCTCTAGATTTCTAAAGAATGGACAATCGACTCTTTTTTCCCATATAAACAACATTTAACTATTTCTAATAGAATTAACAATAGACTGAATTTCTAACATTCCATTTTTCCATTAACTTTAACACTTCCCTACAGGTTTCTATCTGTTTCCTAATATCAATTTTTCTTATCTAGTATGTCTTCTTACTTACACAAAAAAGGGACAGCCCTTCATATGACAAGAGTTCAAAATAGTCTTAATAACTTAGTAGGGTGTGCCATTTCCTCTTCCCTGCAATCTCTTTTCAACAGCAAAGACGCTGCGAGCCTGTCACTGCTGTAGCGCTATTTTCATTCCAAGTGCTCAATTGAGCCTAAATCTGTTGTCCCCATCGCAAAACTCTTACGAAAACACTCGTCTAGCGAAAACTACTATCAACAATTTCCCACACCCTTTATCTTCATAACTATTAACTCCATGAACAAAGCTTGTTTCTTAGAACTGCACGCCTTTGGAACTCCCTTCCGATTGCTCGCTTTCCAGGTGACTACAGTCTGATTGTCTTCAAGGCCAACGTAAAAAAGTTCTTGAACAGTCCCCTTCTGTAATCCAATGTACAAAATTCCCACTACTTATATTTACTATGCTATAATTAGCGTAGTATACACATTAACCCTTATACTCGAGTGGCCCCCGGTCCTAGATAAGTGGTGATTCTTGTGATATACATATATATATATATTGTATGTGATATCGGCATATTAAATTATGTTAGTTCTAGAATCCACTGAATATGTACGTAGTAAGAATTAGCCTTCATATGTCTACTTTTTACCATATAATTAATTTTTCTTACAGAACGTGTTACAGAAATGGACCTGATTATTTTATTATTGACGAGCAGAGTTGAACAGCATGTGTCATGGAAAAACGTTTTATATATTTCTTTTAAAACTTAAATACTCCTGACTTATTTTCTACTTCCATCCCTTGTTTCCTCATGTTTTTCCTTTTAGGTTCTTTCGCTTTTGATAAGTATGTTCCTCTCTAGCATGACATCCACAAATGTAGCAAAGACTTCTTTATATGATTAGTTTTACGTTGTTTTAGTAAGTATTAGTATAGCGTTGGTAAGATTTAATTTTCATAGAAAAGGCTTCTTTGCACAGGTTTTACATCGATGTAAAATTTGACGCGGGACACTGTCCATAATGATAACATTTTGCACTAACAAACCTAACGTTGCCAGCGCCTTCTCTAAAGTAACCGACCAAAACTTAAAGCATGAGTCACTGTTAATGATCTTTAAGTGAAGTTCATGTATGTATTTATTAACAAAAGTGGATGTTAAGGTTTTTATTGCTTTCATCGTCTTTTCATTTACGCATGTTTTTCTTTTAATCAAACGAATAAAACAACTCGTGCGTAGGAGAAAAAAAGGGTACGTACTGAAGTCCTGCAAGGTTTTGTAGGAAAGAATCGATTATACAAGAAAGACAAAGATGATTACTTATAGTTATTTTCTTCTTTAACTACAAACAACAAATGAACAACGCCGGCGACAGAATCAGTGATACAATTTTCCAATAAAATTATATCTACATTATAAGATGCATCTCATTTCCATGCTTTCAAAAGCGACCCCGCGCTGAAAAGATTTGTCTTTCTTATCTAAAAGTATGATGGTATTTCATATCGTCTTATCGTTTTTCTATGATTTGTCTACAGATTTTGTCGTGTGACCTAGTCTCATTACTCAGCTTTCGATCAATTGTGAAAACGGTTTTGTTTTGCAGATCTTTGGTTCTTCGGACAGTCATAAAGTTTATTGTATGAAAGGATTCATCTTAACCAAATATACTATGCCTTACTGACGTAAGCTCTCCTTCTATTACACACAAATCCTTGATGGGCCCTTAGCTTTCATGAGAGCCAACATAAAAAAAACCAGTAAGATGCTGCAGCAGGCTATGTATCTGCTATTAAACAAATCATTTTTATTATTTTCTTTTGTTGTTGGCAGTCACAAACATTTAATTGGTTGGTAATCGATATGTAAACCACACCTTACTTAGCTTTTTTTTCACGATTTTTTTATCATTCAAAAGGACCCTCAATATGCGTGTTATTACTTTGCAATACTCGAGTTCAAATTGTGCGCGATCTAAGATTTAAAACCAGAAAAATAATTTATGAATCAAATATGTTTACATAACATAATTACCAAAAATGACAATTGCATTAATATTTATATATACGTAAAGTAAGTTTAGGATTTGAAAGTAATTAGTATTATTTAGATGTTTGGTATTGTATTTTTCATTTTTAGTAGTTTATTCCTAACGTTTCTATAACTATCAACCTATTTTAGATGTCTTTTTTCGAACTCGAAACTTTTACGTCAAACCCGATGATCTGCATGAATAAAAAAAAATGTCGTGCTTCAAATTCCTAAGATTAAGAAAAATAAACGAGCCTGACAACTGATACTGGCAGATTATCGCATGTAACATCTGCCGAAATTTTGCAAAAGGAGAGCACTAGAACGGATAATGCAAAATAATATATACATAAATTGATATCACGTATTAAAACATGGGTTGGTTTTGCTTGAAAAAATGTTTATAAAATGGCAAAATCTTGATAAGGACTGCTATTTTCATATCTAAAATATGTACAAATTACGTATAAGTGCTGGGCATTCCTTACTATCCCCTAAACACTTATGTGTTTGACCATGAAGACCACTTCGTCAGAGGATTGATTCTAAACTGTAATTCTCATTCTTTAACTAAAATATTAAAGAGCTACAATAGCAGGAACGATACTATTATACACGAAGCGTTTTGTAGATCATAAATTATTTGGCTATATATTACTCCAAGACAAAAGCACTTTCACCAAATATTCAATGATACATAAATATTTGTGAGTAACGCTAATGACAGGAGATGTTTTTTCTCGTCTCACATTGCTAATATCTGCAACTGAGAGAACTAGTATGCATATATTCTGTTTGAATTTCATAGTTCATTTTTTTGATGGTGTTGTTTCTGTAGGTAGAATACGTTTTAATGTAACGAAATGGACAGCCGTGTTGTTATAATTAATAACGTTTTATATCTACTTGTTGTTTCTATGTATAGGTACCGTAGTTCTTGCATTTAAAAAGTGCCGTTACATTACAAACGCTCGGGCCCACACTTCAGCATGTCCATTTGCAGAAACAAATAAACTAGGAAGATATGAAAACATTCGACTCAGCATTTTATAGGTGAATGCAAAAACC
This sequence comes from Euprymna scolopes, assembly GCF_053919585.1. Taxonomy (NCBI): domain Eukaryota; kingdom Metazoa; phylum Mollusca; class Cephalopoda; order Sepiida; family Sepiolidae; genus Euprymna; species Euprymna scolopes. The sequence continues at coordinate 11,071,038 of NC_136513.1, forward strand.
ATTTATTCTAGTAATTTCCAACAGCGCACTTTTCTGCGTTTCAAAGTATCACTCACACGTCCAATATGTATGTAAAACCCCTATTCACACGTATGTTTTTTTTTTGCGGCCTGAGTAACATTTTTTTTCGACCACGCGGCGCATTATCTCCTTCGTTGATTACAAATAAAAAATACGTCCGAACGCTTCTGTTTCCCGACTACGTGATGTCCTCTTTATGCCTTATTATTTTTCTACTTTTTCTCTGACGTCGGCGCGTACACACTTGATCAGTTTGCAAATGTGTTAAATCGGTTGCTGCTGCCTACATTTTCGGTAGTCATCTATCATAGACTCCTGCTGATTTTTTCACACGCGACCAAACGCGCATTGTTACAGAGACGATGTAAAGTAACAATGTTTAATCTGCTGCGTAAATAAAATAACATATTTAAAATGTATATACGGTAACATGAATTCACAGAAACTTTCTGGTACAAAAAACAGTTGACGATAAGCATATTTATGAAACCTCGATGGGTATGTGAAAATTATACAGCGGCATCTTTCATATGAAATACATTCTGTGCAATCTGTGAACATTTAGCTGAATAGTGACCGCGCGACATTATTGTTGTCTATTTGTTAAAATGGTAAGACTATTCATCTAAGTACCTTTGAAAGCTAGTTAGAAGACCAAGTATGTATATTGTAGTTTCACGTACGGTCCAGTAGCAACATAATGATTTTATATACTGCATCTACAGTGATCGGAAGATCCTATTTATAAAAATAAGTATAGAAAGCATAACCTGCTACGAACAATTAATTAGCGTCTATAAATACTAATTTAATTTTTGTAGTATGTTATAACATTCTATCCTCCTTTCTTAAATGAATAGGATCTCTCGATCGACTAATTTATTAACTGGAAACCGTTATACACGTACGCCCGTACATTAAATGTATTATGCTATTAAAATATAGATTATTTACAACCAGTTGAGACTTTGATTTTATTTGACTAAGTCGATCAAAGCACCTATGTTTAAAATGCGCAAACTGCAGCGTTAAGCGTATCCTAAAAGTTATAATGCAACATTTAAGCGCAATAATCTGTCACAAATGTTAATTGAACTTCGAGTGTTTGGATAATAGCAGACTCACGCATTAGTTTTACCGTCCTCACAATACAGGGAAAGATTGGACTGACGCTTACGTATTTTTCAATTACAAGCACTTGCAAGTGTTACTGACAATACTGTATGGGTTCCCCTAACTTAAATAAAGAACCCACTCTTTTATTCTGTATATGTGATGATGTTATTGGATTTATTTTTATTGAGCATGAATTTATGATTAACATAGTATCTATAGAAGAAACGACGCACACAATTTAACGCAACCGTGCAGCTTAGGTTTGAGTATGATTCCCCGTTGTCTTCTTCAGTTTGGAAAATTCAATGGGTGTTTTCAGTGATCGTTCTCTTTAAATAACGTAATATTACTTTACTGCTAGTCAGCGTTTTTTTAAAGCTTCTATAGTTTAGAAAAGCAGCATTTTATAAAGATATCGGCATCGCGTTTTTTACTAATGCGGACTAATGCGCATACTTTTTTTTTAAACTGAATAATGTTTAAATAACTCGCCTGATTAATAAAAAGATGCTGGCCTTTCAATCGAGTGGGTCTATGTAATAGACCATTACATGATGATTCTATATATAGAAACGCGTCGTCACTTTCCTTAAATAACTGCAAAATTTAATGTCGATAACTTCGTTAACCAGTTAATATACGCGAATCACGACCGCGTGTGTATGTAATATCACTATTTCCCCTTCGGCTAGGTGGTTCAGTCAACATTACTAAAATGTTGCTGGCATAGACGTAGTAGTTTAAATAGCGCCAGCTTAATAGAAGAAACTGGTAAATATCATCGTTAAGAGGTTTTTCCTAATTTCAGACGATGTAATTTTAAAATTATTTCTTCAGCCTAATGCCACTTTTTTATTTTATTTGTTTTATTTTAATTCATGTCTGGCTAAGCAAATTATGTCTAATCCAAATTTGTAGACATTTAAAATCTTCCAACGTTAATTATCTATAAAAATATATAAGCAGAAATTGACATGGTCCTCTTTCTTTCTCCTTTTAGAAAGAAGGAAGGGAAACACTTTTACTGAATGACGCTAAATTCCTAAGTGACACTCCTTTCCCCAAATGACCTTCGTTTGTAGAGTAGCATATATATATATATATATATATATATATATATATATATATATATATATATATATATATATATGAAAAATAGTATAGTGAGATCAGCTTACATGAGTTACGAAGTATTTCTTCCAATACTGAAATGTTTGCAACACTTGCTGGGCAGTTCTGGTTATTACATGTGTAGGCACAAAATGCAGTGTTCTCGGCAAGAAAACATGGATCTGCATGGAGTTAAATCTGAACGTTCAATACATAATATCCTATTATTGTAAGTGAATTATTTCAATATCTAATCATAAAGGTACAGACGACAAAATTGTTTCCCTAAAAAAGAATTCATGATTTAATTAATATTTGATGAAAACCGATTTTCGTTTTGAGTTGCAACCATTCTATCGTCTGGCCGGTTGTGTATAAATCCTAAGAGTGATAGGAGCTTTCTTTCATTTCTGAAAGTGGGACAATGTTCAACAAGCGAAATTAGAGATGCGCCTATATACAATTCACGCACTTTAGCAATTAAAGTTAGACAACAGGACGATTGCAAGCACATTGAAAACGCAATTCCGGATCGCTTAACGCGTGAGGGCATAGCTCAGTAAATTTTATGGCAATGGTTTTGGTTTTTAGTGTGGTTTAATGTAAAAGCACCATCATGCGATTTCACATCTTCGAATTCAGTTTGAAAGTCTACACAAACGTTAAACTGGATGTGCTGAAGAGTGTGATGCCTCCTCGTGTAATCAGGTAGCAGTTGGCAAACCCTGGATGTTGCAGCACGACTAGACACCGGCCCACAAGTCAAACCAGACCCAGGCTTGGCGTATGAAAGTTTGTTTAGATTTTGTGCAATTCTCTTGCAATCTCCTCCCTCGATCTGAATCTATTGGCCTACTTCGTACGGTCATACATCCAGAAAACCACAAGCACGACATTCCAGAACGCACAAAGCCAGCCAGATCGCCGCCATCCACCGAGTATTCGCGGAACTCCGACCGGCGCTTGAAGAAAAGACATGCTCCCAGTTCCCGACTCTTATAAAGACGGTTATTTAGGCAGAAGTCGGCTAAATAAAATAGATATCAGCTCTTCTTCATAACATGTAGCCTGAATTGTTTTTTTCAATAAGTGTTTTAAAATGAGGATGTATTTGTGTTTTATAAAGGATGACACGTTTATCGTTGCACTCTGTAATATTATCGTGCATTTATATCAAGAGTGTTGTTATATAAAGCGTTCCCAAATTAATACTCTTTTGTTACGCCAATATATATTTCAAAGTACAGTAAAATTCTTCGGACACCCTTCGAAAAAGTAAAAATCCTAACGGTTTGGCTAAATATACGTATCTGCGTATATGTACACCACTAAATGCCGAAAAGAGGATTGTCATGTTAATTGTCTAGTTTGACACGCAAAATGTTGAATATCTGACATCGATTTAGTTATCAATTTGGTAATCCCTAATAAAGTAACGGAGTCGCTATAAATAATATCATTAGACCCTGCATCCATCATTGCCAATGTAGATAGTTATGGATGTTCTGCATGTCTCAAGAAGCAGTACTACTGTTAGAAATATCTCATGCGTTTTTGGAAGATAAATGTCAATGGTTACCGACAATATCGATGAATGTGGCGGGAAGCTTTAAGATTACTTTGCCTTGTTACGTAATACTTTCTATAGTTAATTGTGTGCCGTATAGTATTTTTGTTAACATTTTAATGCGGTTTTCATCGTTGAAGATGTCAAAGATAGGATATCAATTAAATATGTTTGCGTCCGTGTATATAGGTCTATTGTTCAAGTCTAAAGTTAATCAATGAAGGCAAACCTACTACATATCAAACACTGAGACCACTTGGGGAATACTACACGCTCACATATGTACATCGATCACAGAAATTCACTTGGCAGTATTCTTATTTAATGGTCATCCTTAATAGTTTAGTAAAGCATAATGTAGTGTTTACAATTGCAAATCAACCTGAAAGTGCCAAGAGAAACTTCTGTATGTCATTGTAAACCGGTTTTGCAATATCTGTATGTACGCTGGAAGCGTCATTTAATATACTTGCTACGAAAAATGTAATTTCTATAAACGACAATAACAATATCATTAATTTAAGGCAATGTATGCGGTGAAAATAGTAATGTTAAGAAATCTATACGCGGTTTCTTCGAATCGATTTCAATATGAACATTTGAGATCAATTTCACACCAATTTAACGAAAACATCGACATGTAATGACATGCAAATTGTAAATAACATGTTATTTATAAATTCAGAGATGAATGCCATTCACATGCATTATATAAAAACTCTAGTCAATATTATAAAAAACATATTTACATAAATCGGCAGGTTACTTTTGCAAGCATGTTTACAACATGTACACTGTTTCATACTAAATGATTTCCGTATGCAGTCAAAAGAGCATTAACGCAACACTTAGCACTAGTTATATAAACAACTTTCCCATTTGTTCTGGCTTAAACAATAAATGTGTTAAAACTGTAGATAATAATATAACAAAAACATTTTCTAATCACGCTTTATCTGCCTAAACAAGTAGACTGAATAGGCTTCTCAGTGATTAATCGTTAACATGGCAATATTATCGTAGGTCAAAGTCAATATCCGATGAGCTACCATAACTTTAATTACGTGCGAATACATCACAACTACAAAACTTAGAGAAATTAAAATACTTCAATGAGATAACTGGCCATTTTTTTGAAAGCCTGTCTCACAAATAAAAAAGAAACACAAAAATAACCTTTAATGAAAATAGTGAAAATGAGCAACAAAATATATCTAAATTTCACATAACAGAAGATTGCTTGACTAGGACGGTCACAAACATGCCAAACATTTTCTATGTGAAATATCCTAGTCATATATAGAAAGTATCTGTAGATTCGCTGAGACGAAGTCCGCTCTACTATGTATAGAATTATATACAAAAAGCAATGCCTATTCAGGCTGTATCTGCTTAGACGAGTAGGCAGCATAGGGCTTTCAAAGATTGATCGTCAACTTAGAAACATTATTATGAGCAACACACGATACCAGATAAGCGCCCATATCCTTAATCTTACGAGGACACACCCGAATAATAAAAGAAACTACAAATTTCATATTTTTTTGGAATGTCAGCGTCACAAATGAGAAAAAAACATAAAGATAACCCGTAAAAGAAATCATCTAAATAAGCCACAAATTATATCTCCAATCCATATTACAGTTAATAGAAATCTAAAAGTCAAAAGCATGCCAATTTTTTTCTAGGTTGAATATTCCAGACAAAGAAATTATACGAAGATATGCTAAGACGAACATCTCTCTACTGTGATTAGGAAAAATATAATATCGAATCTTGAAAATCAATGATTTAATGTTGAAAGTCAATGTCACAGAAACGACATCCGCAGATTCTACAACATGAGTGTAGAGAGTTGGAGTAAATTGATATCCAGTTGTATGAAGCAAATGAAAAACAGTTATTATAGAATGTGGCACAATGAAATATGTAATTATATTTATTAAATACTTTGTAAAAATCAGGATATTTAATAGAGCAGAATACCTGACAACATTACATGGAATTATTCTTGAAATTTAGTCATAGGGAAACGACAATCCTAGTCGATGGCAGGACAAGTGTTGGTCTGCTTGTGTTGCATGCCTGGTATTCTGCATAACCACTTGTTCAGCATCAATTACCTAAACTGAAACTCTTAAAAAAATGACAGTGCAATCAAAACTTACGCTAAAACCAGGCCCGAACTCAAACAAAACCAACCTGCCTCCTCCCTTGAGGCTTGCATTTACGAACATCCGTCGGGCTTGGAGTATATATTCTGAACACTCTCCCATTTACTAGAGAAACTAAACTAGAATCGAACGATCAAGCCTTTATGTGCTTTAGACTTAACATACAACATAACATTAGCTACCTTTATTTTCTCTACCGCTTTCCATCGACTCAGGACTCTGCCCTAATAAACAAAGTCTCTGATAGCATAGATACATCACTTTCCCCCGACACTAGCGCACAAGTGCATGTGTTTGGTGACTTCAATGTCCACCAGAGAAACTGGCTTGGATTTTCTACTCCCACACACGCAGCTTGTATGACTACATATAATTACTCTATATCCCATTCCCTATCACAGATGTTTACGTTTATAACCCGTTTCCCAGACCAGCAAGAACAACACGCATCACTTCTAGATCTGTTTCTGACCACAGTTCCCGATGACTGTCTAACTATGTCCAACAGCCCACTTAGGAACGCTGATCATGCAGTGGTAATAGTTTAAATAGCCCTAAACTTTAGAGCCAAAACTGAAGAGCCACTGCTCAAAACAACGAGATATTATAAAAAGGCTGACTGGTAAGCAGTTACGAATTTCATCAGGGACGCTCCATGGAAAAATATCTTTTCACTTCCAGTTGAACAGCGCGCAAATGAGACCACTGAATGGTTCAAAACAGCAATTGAAGCACATGTTCCCACACGGAAATTTTATAGCAAACCCCACTCTCCCCAATGGTTTATTTCTACTTGTGCAGCCGCCATCGCGCAAAGGCAGCATGCGTACCGCAGATTTAACCGACATAAATCCAGTTCAAACAGGCAGAAGTATATAGAAGCCAGAAGTAACTGTAAGAAAGAAATAGCGGCAGCTAAGAGAGAATTTACTGAAACCACCAAAAACGCATCGAAGCACATAAATTAAGAACCCGCGACTTCTGGAAAATCTACAACAGTGTAGTAAATAATGGGCAATCAACAATCCCCCCACTATCCAACAATATGTGTTTGCTCTGCAGCTGAGAAGGCTAACATGCTTGCCAGTCGGTTTGCCTCCAGTTCCACACCGGACCCTGCCAACCACCTCCTCCCTGACTTTCCCTGACGCCAAACTAGACGATCTGAAAATCACCCCTTCTCAGGTGCATGCTATCATAAGAAATCTTGACACTGCAAAAGCACGCGGACCTGATCTCATCCTGACTGTGCTATTAAAAAAGTGCTCCGCCGAAGTAGCTCCAGTTTCCTCCAAACTTTACAACAAATGCCTTAATGAATCTTGCTTTCCTGCCTGCTGGAAAACTGCTTCTGTAGTACCAATTTTCAAGAATTCTGGCGAAAGAACTGACCCATTAAATGATCGACCCATTAGTCTCCTCCCACTTTTCGCCAAAATATTTGAGATAATAATTATCCAAGCTCTAGTCCATCACCTTACAGATGCTAAACTTCTGACTGACCAACAATATGGATTTAGACAATCCCGTTCCACAGCAGACATCCTAACTGTAATCCCAGAACGTATATACCAGTCACTGGACAAAGCGGGGGAGGGTAGAGCGGTAGCTCAAGATATATCTAAGGCTTTTGACAGGGTATGGCATGCAGGTCTTCTCAGGAAAATCAGATCATATGGTATCACTGGTAGAATACTTGACACAATTAAATCCTTCTTAGATAGAAAAAAATCCAGGTTGTCCCCGACGGTCATACATCTAAACAATACGATGTAAATGCGGGAGTGCCTCAGGGGTCTATCCTGGGACCTCTGCTATTCCTAATATTCATAAATGACCTCCCTGACAAACTTGCCTGTGAGATGGCTATATATGCTGACGACACCACATTCTATAACAGACAGGACAGGAAAACAAATGAAGACATATCTAAAGAAATGGCAGAAGCACTAGAGGATGACCTCCGATCTGTAGTGGAATGGGTACATAAATGGATGGTCACATTCAATGCTGCCAAGACTAAACTCGTTTCCTTCAATATTTACAAGAAACCTTCTCTACCACCAATAGAAATGGCCAATGACTCTTTATCTGAAAGTATATCCTTTAAACTGCTCGGCCTAACGCTCTCAGGAAACATGAGTTGGAACAATTACATCGAGAGTATCGCCAGGATCGCTGCGAAGGTGGATTCTCTCTAACGTGCTAAAAAGATACTAACGCCCGAAAATATCTTATACCTCTATAAGGCTACCATTCGCCCATGTATGGAGTATTGTTGTCATATTTGGGCTGATGTATCTACCACTAGTCTCTCGCTCCTAGACAAGGTTCAAAAGAGAGTCACCAATCTGATAAGTCCTGAACTGTCATCTAAAATTCAGCCCCTGTCCCATCGACGAAATGTTGCATCCCTCTGCCTTTTCTACAAGTACTTTAACAGTGAATGCTCTGACGAACTGCAAGCACTTGTGCCCCTTCGACGTAAATACCCCCGACAAACCTGACAAGAAGCTAAATCCCACCCTTCACAGTAGAGATCCCTAGATGTAAGAGAGCTTCTACTCCAGTAGTTTCTTCCCCAGGACAGCTAGACTTTGGAATTCCCGTCCGGGTCCCTGCTTCCCTAACTGTACGGGCATTCAGAAGTTCAAGTGCAACGTGAACTGACATCTTGCTGCCCAACTCCCTACCCAGTACCCCTGATGCCTATGTCCTTGATAGTAGGTCCCTACAACAAAGTGGCAATATGCCTTGTTAGGGGTGAAAATGTAATTAAAAAAATAATAAAATAATGATTATGCTATATCTATTGCGACGGACTCAAAATACGAGAAAATATCAACTATATTCAAACTGGTTGTTTTTTTTTCTTACTTTATCCGATTTGAGAGAGATCGGCAAATATGAAATAATATAGCGTTTCTTAAAATATCTGGGATGTTAAAACGAAATATATCACTTTAGAAATCATGAGACCAAGGGAACGCATGAAAACATATTTCAAATATTACTTGCTTAATATACCGTCTTAAACTATTTCAAGAGAGAAATGGGCAATTAGGCTAAAAGGAATTATGTAAAGTTTAAAAATATACCCCCGTTTGATTATCTAAAATTTCGGATGAAAAATCTTGCTTTTTATGGAACAATAAATGTTAGTTAATTATGTGCGCTTATTGCCGAATCTTGTAAAATGCTCATCCCCTGGAAAAAAATTAGAAAAAAAAAGTAAGGGAACATAATCTTCATATTGGGGGTTTATAATATTATAAGATCATATATTAGATAAAGTTATAATTAATACCGAATATATCACTTAGACATTACCTCTTTAAATCGATCTGAAACATGTTTCTCTCTTGTTTTATGAATTTTGAAATTGCTTATCATCCCCAGAAGATCGCATCATTTCTTCTGGATCCTATTGTAAAATGTTATAATGAACAGTTTTCTATTCTTGTACTGTAGTTTATATTGTATATGATAGTGTATTGTAGCCACCTACAATCTTGTTGGTAGAACAGCTGACTAGGCATCAGGATTAGGATGATCTATAATCAAATAATGCTTAATCAATTTCTTTGTTAAGACTCGATTTTTGCAAAGAGTTAGAAAATTGTATGAGTTTATGTGCATTAATACATATAGTTCGTTTGAATATCTTGATATAACATTCATTATCTCGTGAAACTCTTCTTATCAGGTGATATTCGACAAACTTATTATTTCACGCTAACGTTTCGAGGACCTGGTCTTAAATTATTATAATTGTAGACGTATATGAGATTTTAAAATTATCTAGTGTTACAGGGAAGGGCTGTCCCCTTCCCATGTAAATAAGAAGAATATTAGATAAGCAAAAATTAGATCAGGATAAGCCCAGAATCGAACTCTCTAGGAAAAGTTAAGAAATGAAATGTAAGAAATTAAGTCTTTTGTTAATTCTTTTAGAAATCTGAATATTAAATATGCCAGTAAAAGAATGAACAATGCAAATTAAATTATATTGTGAGAAATAGGTTGGAGTTATATACAGAGGATTATTTTGTTTGTCAAAAGTGTGCTGGACAAACATATGTTAAGCCACGTGAAATTTGTCACGTTTGAAAAACACACTTCTAACGTCATAGACAAAGGACATTTCTCCAAATTATGGGTTCGGATTTTAGTCAGAGAGAGAAGTCAGTCAGAGTTGAGTTCAGAGTTGAGAGTCGGAGAGTTGAGAGTCAGTCAGTTGGCCAGTTGATCCCTTTGAAGCGAAGAAAGAACATTTAGACTATGTAGATCCAAATTTGTATTCCTGACGTCATTGACCGGGCGATTATATGAATAAAGCAATCACCATTGTGTTTTGTAACTGTTGTGTTGAGTGATCTTTCATCACGAAAAAGGTAATGTGTTTATAATCTTATGAACATTGTATAACCCTTTGAAGATTATGTATCTTCTCCCCTCAATATGTGTTGAGAGGAACAATCCCCTGTCTGATATAAATGTCATTACCTGTGTTATAAGAACTGTTAATACGAAGTACTCAAGAAATATAAGAACTTTATAAATATCTCCGTCATCATTCTTATATATCTTCCCATCATCTTTTAATATGTATCCCGATTTATGGAAGAAATAATACAACACTAGAATTATGACTGGATTATTGGCGAGTTTGTATTACGATGTAACATTAGTTTAATAAATCAGTGACTGGATGTTGCAAAATATGAAAAACTTGATATTAATTCATGTATTGAACCTGTTATTTTAATAATTGTAGACTTTTTATTGCTGTAATTCTTGGTTAAATTATGTTTCGTACTCATAATTAACAAGTCTCAAGTTCTGTACATGGTAATGGTATGTCTGGAATTGCTTAAGTCTTGATTTCACTATTAGCATAAGATGTTTAATGACGCGGTGCTCACAGTCTTATACACATTGGAATCCAGCGGAAACTCATCACATTTTTTGTAACCAATAGCTTGCTTAAATAATAATAGATATATATTATAAATATAATAATAGTAATATATATATATATATATATATACATATATATGTGTGTGTGTGTGTGTGTGTGTGTGTAAATATAATAACGTTTGCCACTGAAAAGAGGAACTGATAGGAAAATAGATATATACGAGGCGATACAATAACATTGTCTGCTAGAAAAAAGACACGATTCAATTTCTGTTCAAGGAACACCGAGTTCATTGTATTGTTAGAACTTATCTACTAGTTGGCCAGTTGTGTACATATACCAATAACGATAGGAACCATTTTCCCTGTTTAGTAGTGGCACAGTGTCCAGGAGCGAGATCGGAGATGCGTTGCTGTAAAACTCATGCTTTCCCCGATCCAAGTTATGATAACCAAATTATTTCCAGCACCCTTAAATGTAAATTCGAATTATTCAACACTCGAGGGCACAGCTCAACGACCGTATTTATGGTCTTTGGTGCGGTTTCAAGAGCCACATCATACCACGATTTTAGCTTTAAAGTCAACTGCAAAACGTATCTTAATTTGATGAAATGTTTGCTGGTCCTGTAACGCAATCTGGTTACCGATGACAAACCGTGCATGCGGCAGCAAGAATCGGCGCTGACCCTCAGGTTGAAAAAGACCCAGTTTGGCGTTAGAAGGTTCTATATCTTTGTAGCCTTCTCTTACTAGCCCCTCGAATCTCCTCGATCTGTACAAAGACAACACTTTGAGTTGTTAACAATTTAAACTAACACATTATTTCGCATTTTATTAATTACATTAAAATACCATTTGCATACATATTGCGATGCTAAAAATTAAAAACAAAAAAGAACCATCTGACTATGTTTCCTCTTTAATGTTTTCACTACAGCACTTACTGTGCTTTCTATTCGGGATTTTAGTTTTTACTATTTTTAAATAAAAAGTAGTTTAGTTTCTATGCGCAATGTCGAGACACGTGTTCCATTCGTCATATGATAGTGTAATAATTAATAAAAGTAAAAAGCTGTTTACGCCGATCAAACACTGACAGTTGTCTCTAAAGAAATGAATACAAAACAAATAAATACATATAATTTTTACGATATAAATCAAATTTGACGTGTGTTTGTTTTGTGTGCTTCAACTTATTTTTCCGGACATTGACCTAATAAAACGATTAGTTTCTATTAAATTAAAACTGACATATTAAAAATACTGTTTTCTATTATACTAAACTTACGTTAAATGTTATTATAGCGAATAATCTTTTACGAAAAATTACGATATACTGATGTTAATTCGTAGGTCATAGTTTCCAAGGTCGTATTTATTTATTAAAGTATATATATCTATGAAATTCCCATGGAAAATATTGTTTCAGAATTTAGATGTATTTACAACTCTTTATCAAAGAAACAATAGCGTACTTCCCGAATATATAAGCCTATAACAATTACAATATTATTTTTTAAGTATTAGAGAGTAGTTACGATTAAAAATTGAATACTTTCAGACAAGCTGTTTAATAAGAATAAGATATATGTATATACGATTAAAAAAGTATAAATCCAAATCTCTAGTAAGAGTGATTGAATAGAAAATAAATGAAAATGAATATAAACGTATTGTATAAGTAGATAGGAACGTAATTTACCTTTACATGGTGTTTAAAATTAATATGTTTAATAACATACACCGTTGAAATTGGAATTCTAGAAAACTCTTGTCTTTTGAGCTGTTTAATTTCTTTTTCAATTACAATATAAACACTGTTTTTAAACAGCAGATTATCCATTTTATAAAAGACATATTCATACGACCGGGACTTCACAGTGTATCGAACTGAACACCTCAATATTCAGCAATCTATGTGCAAATTCTAGGTATTACCAGGAACATGGTCCAGTATGGGACAACACTTCAATTTTCATATTGATAAATAAATGTATATATTGAAAAAAAAACTGCATTTCTCTTTTCGGTGCTAATGCACTTACTCATCCGCGCTGTGTTTTAAATCGTATTTCAAATTTTAATTAAAGTTTTATGATATGTTTTTTTATTCAATTGTAAGGTTAAAGTACAGAATGGGTACAAAACACCCTCCCCTTCCCATGTTAAATAATAACGTTATTATTTCAGCACTGATCAATAAGTGCATTAGTGCCCTCTTTTCATACCGTTAATTTTCAAATTTTCAATTACATGCATATATATATATATATATATATATATATATATATATATATATATATATATATACTAGCATTTCAGCTCTACGTTGCCCGGGTATTTGGATGTGTATGTTGAGCAAAATAAAAGTGGTAGTAGGAAGGCAGGCTCAAACCCGTACCGCAAAGGAGGAAAAGAACGAGGTAAAACCTAACGTTTATGGTGTTACAACCACCGCTAAACCGGAAGCGACATTTTTTAAAAATTAAGGCTAGACAATCTAAAGGAGAGGATAACTTTAAAAAATATCGGCGAAAAAAGTGACCCGCCCCTTGTAGAAAAGTGCCTAGTTGAAGGGGAAGATATTAATGTTTTTAGCCAATCTTTCGATATTTGTCGTATGAAAGGTCGAACTTTAAAACAGTACTTATCTTGGTAAAATCCGTCGCCTCTATTGAAAGTTTAAGGCAGACATGAAAACAGACACACATACATACATTAATATATTGGTAACTAAATATTTTTGACTCAAACTGATGAAAAACCTTGCCCTATCTCTGAATACCATTTATGTAAAATTTCAAATATTTAGACCAGAAATTGTCTGAGTAATTTGGAAGAGACCGCAGAGGTCAATTTTTTAAACTTTGATCTCTATTTTGACTCCTTAAAATTTATTGTTTTGGGCTCAAATCAAATTATTAAGTTAGATCCATGTCCAAGGAACCGATATCTAAAATTTCAAGGAGCGTAGACCCAAAATTGTCAGAGGAGTTTGGTAGAGTTCTCACAGGTCAAATCGTTTAACTTTGACCCCTTAATCGCCAAATTCCTGGCCAAAAATCGATCACATCGATTTTCCCAAATATCAGTAGTCGTTATGTCAAATTTCGAGTCTGTAGACTTAAAATTGACAGAGTTATTGCGTAGGGAAATGTACACAGACACACACAGACACTTCATTTTACACACACATATATATATATATATATATATATATATATATATATATATATATATATATAAATAAGAGCTAACCCTCTCCAAACAATTAACAACAAAAAAAAACTTAAAATAAATACACCGAATCATACCCCCGCCCCGCCTCCAAACATAAGCGAATACCCAACAGGTCAAGACATACTTACCCAGAAATCATCTCACCAACGAGACGCATAAAAACTTTAACATTAAGACTCGAATTTTAAGGTAACCCCCTCTTCCCACCCCACATATTCCCCTTCCCCTCCATGTATCCCTATGCCCTCAGCCATACCAGAAATAAACTTACCAAACCCCCACAAGTTCCTTAAACCCCAAAATTAAAACATTACCGACATACCAATCGTCCCCTTCCCCCTTGTTCCCTTCCTCTCTTTCTTCCGCCCTCCTCGCACCCCCCTGACCTCATTCATTATTTCATCCCAAAATAGCGAACATTTCTGTAAAAGTCTGAGGAATCTACAGACGGACAAAAAAACGGCCGAGTAGCTGAAACAATAATGTAACTTAAGAGAAAGATACGGTAATAAAAATAAAACGTATATATATATATATATATATATATATATATATATATATATATATAAATATACTCGTTCACGTACAATTTTTCATGATAAACCTAGAACCCAGAATTAGATGGAATGGAGCAATTGCATTGATCATGTACAACGCCAGACCCGTAATGGGTTTCGATGTACTGCATCTCATCAGTGACTTGCTCCGACATAGGCGCGACTCCAGGTCATCGCGCGTATGAAGTGTGCAATACTGGCGATCTTACCATAACCATATATATATATATATATATATATATATATATATATATCGACATATCATATTACATTTCTTAACTACAATAGAGATAAGAATGAAAAGCAATAAGGTCGCAATGGTGATAAAAAGGAAGTTCAATCAAAGTTCTGGATTACAAGGCACAATCCTATATTATATTTCTGAGGATGAAGCAAAAGAAAAATAATAGCCCCAATGGCTACCTAAGTAGCAATGACCTATTTTGAGGTGACGTATCAATTTTAGAAGCATGAAAAATTCAAGTTATATTTTCTGAAGAAAATCATGGTTCAGCAGGTTTTCTTACCAACAGATAAAAACACACACATACTAAACAGAGAAGAAAATTCTCCCCCACCTTTTTTTCTGATGACATATCCTGATTTATAAAATCATTGGATCGTCAATTACATAATAACCTTACGGCATCATTCCTTCATTTTATGCGTTGTTTTCACGTCGCTCAAATAACATGGGCTCGTGCCTTTTTTGTATAAATCAAAGCACCGATGTTTAAATAACACGAATTTGGGCATTCCTAAAAATATCAAATCACGGCGCTCGAATTACGTGGCCTTAAGTCTGCCTTGCCTATAGCCATTTATTACGCGCAGGTTAGTTAATTTTAACAAAGGTCTTTTACCTTTTGCTTAACACATAATTATTAAACATTAGAAATGAAACGTCAATTGCTTGTAGACAAATCCCACCTTCTTAGCAACTTCACACGCCACTGAAATCCATATTGCACAAACACCCAACATAATATCTACACACGTTTTACACTATTACACTACCCATCGAAACTCACAACTATAACATGAAACACTATTTTACTTGATTATTTTTCAAACAGATTACATTAATCATTAATTTTCAATTTTTGATGATCAATTTTACTCCTATTCATTAAATTACCACGTTTTTATTAAGTGGGAAAATCTTAAAAATGTAATTACGTTCAACCTTATAATTTCCCGTCTTCTATATCTATGCGTAATATTCTCCACTTATAATTTCAAACATTATTATGCGTAATATTCTCCAATTATAATTCTAAACATTTAAAAATAAAATAAATAGATCTACTACTACAATTTCCTACGGTCTTAGAAATTACAAACCCTTCAAAATTCATCCCCGAAGCTTTTTTTAACACACCCCTATTTTCAACCATTTTCCTAGCAGCTTAATTGTAGACAAACTCTACACCGCTTCATAACACTTACTTTATTATATTTTCCCCAAAAAAACTCATTTATTTTATTTTATTTATTTTTTTCGCGTCTTCCCTAAAATCGACTCTAATTCTAAAATATACACAACAGAATATATAACTGCTTGCCTACCAAAGTAATTTTTTATAAGCTAAATATAACGCATCTCTTTACCCATGAATTGGATGCACCTTAGATCTTTCTGTCCACAAACATCCACCGTTGTTGAAGACAATTGCTGACGTTTTAACTCAATTTCGGCTTAAAGACACGCGCATGTCATTATCCAAACTCCAACAAATTTTTTGGACACACTCAATTATATTAGTTGCCTTGTTTCTTTTCTTTTATTCTTCTTTCTCCTTCCCTTGCCTTGTCTCATCTTTATAATTTTACAAAGTTTTAATTAAATATACGTTTTTATTCGTTTTTCTCTGTTCCCTTCTCCTTCCTCTCTATCTTGCTTTCATTCTCTTGCTTTTTAATATGAATATGTCACCACAAAAAACATACATATTATTTTCATTTTTTTATTTTAACTTTAACGATCTGCCGATGTGGGCGAACAACTGTCTATTGTAACAATTTTTAATGAATTACGTTAATGCACTTGATATTGTAGTAATAGTAGTAGTAGTAGTAATAATAATGATAATAATAATAATAATAATAATAATAATAATAATAATGATAATAATAATAAAATTGTCGTAATATTAAAAATCACGTATTTTATGTTTACTGTGCTGTCTAATTATCTCCCCTTGCTATGTACTCTCTAGTATTTTCTATTAGTTCATTAAAAAAAAAAATTTTCTAGGTAAACGTGCCTTTTGTTCTCACTTTAAAACAATTTAATGACCTAAGAGAAAATACTCGAGAGTACATAGCAAGGGGAGATAATTAGACAGCACAGTTAAGACAAAATACGTGATTTTTAATATTACGACAATTTTATTATTATTATCATTATTATTATTATTATTATTATTATTCTCAAACGCATTAATGTTATAGTATTACTTAAAGTTATAGTATTAATTAAAGTTAATTTGTCACAGTCATTGATAACGTGATGCTTTTCGACGTTCCCGTTAGGATCGTCATAGGGTCCCTGGATATTCACGTACAGGAGGGGTGATAATTCCTTCAGGTCCATAGGTTCTCTGGGGAAAGTTTAGGTTCAGAAACGGAAAAATCAGCAACAGCATCAGGATCAATGGGCATTAGAGAAGATATCTCAGGTATTTTATTTTGTTCTTCGGTAGAAGTTGGATTAGCTAAGTTATTCTCAGCGCAAGGATTGTTCGACTTTTCTGGGTGAACTAAGGTTTCAGTTGGGGGCGGCTTTTAGATAGAGTAAAGTTTCCAATGGGAGCTAGGTCACGTAGATAGACCGTAGACTCTGGTCCGTCATTGAACTGCAAGTGGGCGTACTGGGGGGGGGTTGCTTCTAAAAAATAAAAATAAAACCTCTTGCTAACAATGACGCTTTTCCTATCAACACAGAATCTAAGAAGACATTCAATAACATCAAAGACGAAATCGGAAAGGCTCTACTCCATTCAATAAATATCTTCCCCTACTGGTTTAAATTGATGCCTCAGATACCGCTATAGCGGCCACACTCAATCAAGCTGGTCGACCAATTGCCTTTTTCTCTTCCTCTCGAATGGGTATCTGATGATACGAAGTCTTTAAATCCAGGAAGCTGTAAATTTTATATCTGGAAATTTCAGCGGCAAGATCATTCATCCTTGGTAGAGGGTAAGCGTCTAAGTATGTGAATCTATTGATTGTTCGCCTGTAATCAACAACCAAGCTTTTTCTGTTACGCTCACCAGTAACTATTAAAACTTAGGCTCTCCAAAATGGAGTACTTTCTTAAATTACTCCTTCCCAGAGCATTTTCTCAATTTTTGACCTCTTGAAGTTTCAGTCGAGAATGACATATCTGCAAAGAGCCTGTAAAACTTCAAATTTTTTTTAGCGTACCACTCACTTTGTAAATTGATGTTGACGGTACACTGTCCTTTCACTGGAGCATTAAGTGACGAGGAGGTCATACGTACCCTTCCAGTAGCTGGTTGTACTTTCAATTTATTTTTCTTAACAAAATCTTCCGAGATGAGGGATCCAGAGCTCCTAGTGTCTGTCATACTTGTTGCTTTAGTTTTCCCGACTAGAATGTGCACAGAAGTTTGTTCTAAACTCCCCGAAGAAGAAGCAGATGCATTTTCAAAAGAATTGTTTTTCTTTGTTGGAGGATAAGACAATATGGATAATTAACTTGTGTGATTGTGTAGATGCTGACGTAGCTTGAGAATGAATGGAAGCAGATGACGATTTCTGAGAATGTTGACATGCATTCGCGAAATGACCGTTACCATGACATTTTTTACAAATGGCGGACGTCACAGGACAAAAGTTCCGATCGTGTCTAGAATACCCGCAAAAGTAGCAATTAGATTTAGTTTTTATGAAAACAGACGTATCACAAAATTCATCCTCAGATTTATTATTATAGTTTTGTTCGTCCTTAATAGTATCATAAGAACGAGTGTAAGAACTTGAGTAGGAATGAGCGTAGTATTCGGAATTTTTCTGTGCTGAATGAAGAGCTTTAGCTTGGATGACGACAGTATTTAAATCAAATGTTCTATTCCCAAGCAAGATCTGCCGGATAGAGTTGGAACGTAAACCAATAATGAAGGCGGATTTGACGAAACCGTCTCTGTTTTCAATAGCATTAACTGCTTTGATTCGCAATTTTTAGCTAACAACGATAGCGATTCTACGTATTCGTCGATGTCTTCATCGTCTTTTTATCTAACAAAAAATTTGTTAGTGCGTTTTATATATAAATCACTGAGATGATTCAGGACAGAGGCAAACGTCGTATGTTCTGCGGTGTATTCGTATACGTCAAGAGAAACACGATTTACAACAATGTCTAACCTGCCAAGATCGGTTGTTCTCGGTAGATGTTCTTCATATGAGAGACGATATATTTTTTTTACATAGGCATCACCACCTATCAAGACCAAGAGTCCACACGAGGATAAGGGTTAAAGAGTGTATAGTAGAAATTGGACAATATAGTAATCGTTAGTAATGGAGATTCGGTAAATTTGTTAACTTATATGGAACGGATCGTCAAAAACTTGTTTACGTTAGACTTGAAGACGACCATATTGTAGTCAGCTGGAAAGCAGAAACGGAGGACAATTCCATAGGCGTGCAGTTCTTAGAAAGAAACTTTGTTCATGTAATCTACGTTTAGGTTTACGCACAGATAAGGAGTGGGGGAAATTATTGATAGTGTTTTCTGCTATACGAGTGTTTCATGTGAAAGTTATGTGAGCGGAGACCATAGAATGGAGCTCATCCGAGCACTTGCCATGAAAATAACGATAATGCAGAGACAAACCCGCAACATCTCTTCTGTGAGAAAAAGGTTGCAGGGAAGAGAAAATGACATCCTCCACAAGGCTACGGAGTCTTTGAACTCTATCAAGGCAGGATAAGTCCTTTTTAGCAGCTCCTGCCCAGATGTGGCAACAGCACTCCATCCTTGGACGTACCTGGCTCTTATATAGATAGAGAATTGCATCAGCAGTGAGATATCTACTGGATCGATAGAAAGATCCCACCATTTTTCCAGCGGCCTTGGCAACGGATTTGATGTATGTGTTCCATTTAAGATCAGGAGTAAAGGTCAAGCCTAGAAGCTTGTCAAAATATGAGGCCTTCCAAAGACGAGAGCTATTCATTTCAATTGATGCAAGATTAGGATCAGAGCGTTGATGATGTAAAGAGAGAAGCTTGGTTTTAGATGCATTAAAAGTAACAAGCCACCTCTTTCCCCGATGTAGTCCGAAGCGAATGTTTAAACGTTTTATTTGCGCCGGTGAAGCTATTGGAGATATCAGTACTTATGGACCTGGAGGAATTATCACCCCCTCCTGAACCTGAATACCAGGGACCCTAATACAATCCTTACGCGAACGTCGAAAACCACCACGTTATCAATGACTATAACAAATTAACTTTAATTAATACTATAAATTTCATTTTTTAAAGAGGAGAATTTTGTAATATTAAAACTCTCGTATTTTGCTGCCTAATTATCTCCCCTTGCTATGTATTCTCTAGTATTTTCTATTAGTTCATTAAAACCTTTATTCTAAGTAAACGTGTCTTTTGTTCTCACTTTAAAACAACGACAATAATAATAATAATAATATATATATATATATATATATATATATATATATATATATATATATATATATATAGGGGAGGGTTGTGAGAGTTGACCACAAAATCTCCGGTTTCTTTCACTAGTGTTGTGGCGATTAGTCATATCAAACACACAGTTTTTATGATATGGAAACAGTTTTATTCATGTAAGTATGTAAAAAAAGTTAAGAACAAAATTCCAGACATGTCATGTATGGGGAGAGTTGGCCTCTTCAATGGGGAGACTTGGCTACACATGGAAAGAGTTGGCCACATGAAAAGAAGTCAGTTTTTTTAGCTCTCATTAACAAAGTACACGCACACACACACGCACGCACGCACACACGCACGCGCACGCACACACACGTTACAAATCTGTGGAACAGATATGTTCTAATTAGCAAATGTTCAACTTGTCCAATGACTCTTGAAAGAAGAAAGTGTTCTTGGTGCGTTCTGTTGTTCAGAGAGTTTGGTTCGAGTCAGCTTGGCTCTGATGATGCTAAGTGGCACTCTGTCAATATCTTGTACCTGAGGCTTAATGAACTTCCCAGTACTTTTCAGCTCCTTCTCATGAAATCAATATCTATTCTACCCTCTGTGTCCTTAATGACATCGCCAACATACAAAACTGCCGACTTTTTGCCTTCATACTTACACAGCACGAAATCGCCAGAGCTCACACTGTCTACGCTGTCCAAAATCAGTTCTCGGTCTTCATCTTCGTTACTGTCACTTTCGTAGTCATAGGACTCGTCATCAACCAAAGTGTCAATATCCATAGCATCGCTGTCATCCTCATCGCTGAGGACAGTTCGGCTAGCTGGCTTGGTCAGCACTTTCCTTTTTTTTTTGTTTCGGCTTTTCTCCACTTTTGACCGACACTTTTCAGCCAGTTCCTCAATATATTCTGATGAAGTGGCAATCACGCACTTGCCTCTCTTCTTCCGACCTCTATTTCTGTCTGTTCTTGGTGGAGCTTTAGGAAATCCTCTGAACTGAACTGAGATGAGGAAACAAAAGAGGGTGGCATTGTTTCTTTGACAGGGTCACAGGTTCTTCCAGTTGGTGTAGTTGGGGTAGATGTTGATGCTGCTCCTGACGAGGTGGTGCTGAGTCCAGATGTGGAAGGTTGTGGAGCATGAGGGGCTTGATCTGTTGTGGGTGAGGGATGGTTGGGGGCGGTTGAGACACCTTGCTGGGAGGAGGAAGGGCGAGTTACTGCAGGAACAGGACCGTTGGTGACATCGGATGGGGCAAACAAATAGTCAGGAAAGATGTGCCTGTCCAGGGGCCAGATGCCAGATGCCAGATGCTTTGAAGGCGGCCGTGATGTTCGCTAGGGTTACCCGTCTAGTCCAAGCATAGTTGACCAGCTCAGCGATGTTGTAGATGGTGATGGTCTTTCCAGGGTTGCTCAGCATTTATGAAGTGGCCCTGTCATTGAAAAAAGATTTCACTGGCCCATAGACAGTGCGATCCAGATGTTGCGTTTTGTTGCTGGTATGAGAGACGAGGGTGATGATGTGCACTAGGTTTTCTTTTGCGTATATCAGTGCTTGCAATGACAGGTGAACTTCGTGATTATCCAGCACCAGGACGATAGGGGTTTTCTCAGATGCACATGTTTTACAAAATGTTCAATCACCGACAAAACTTCTCTGATGTCATCCACTCATTGTTTGTGACAAAACCTAAGCTTCCCTCGGGAGCGTTGTCCATCATATGCTGCTAAAATTTCTTTCTGGGGAATATGGAAACTGGTGGTAAGGCAACGCTTGTTGCTGACACTATCCCGTAAACAGTAACAAGCTCCCCCTTTCTCTGCTCGTCATTTGACCAACCTGCTTTACCCCTTTTTAAGCAATAACTTTGGGCATCTTCTGCACAATCGTGAAGCCCGTCTCATCCAGATTGACATTCAGACTTTTGTATTTCTCCTCGAACAAGTCAAACATCAAATTGATGTTGTGTTTGTTGAAGGCTGTAGCACGAACAAGAGAAGTGGCCTCATGTTGCGAATTGAAAGTTGAGGGTGTCATCTGAGAAATCCAATGAGCCATTCTTTTCCAGCCTGTTTGCATGCCTCCCATGAAGCAGGAACCTTTTTGCTATTCACCACAGCGTTTCATATGCCAGTTGTTTTGCTGCACGCGTTGTCAGGCCATAGAACATTTTGGAACATTTCTGTAGATATGCTGCCAAATCTTTCTCCTCTGCACTGAAAAAGATCTGTGCTTTAGAATAGTCTGTTGCGATGTTGGCATCATTTTTTTCTCTCATGAGGGCAGTCTTTCGACGGAGAGTTGTTATGGGAACTCCTGTGTCCTTCGATACAGCTTTTGCAGATTCTCGATTCAGAACTCTGGCCACTGCTGCCCGTAAGACATCCTTTGCAATAAGCCCATTGTGTGTTTTCCAACTGTATTGGCGAGGCATTGTCGAATCTGGATTCTCCAAAAATGATCTGCGAACAGAACAAAGTAAGGTAATTTTTTCAATTTTTTCCCGTCATCTATGCATTATGTATTCTGTGGAAAGAAAGATTTTATTAATAAAGAACTAGGCAGATGAGATTTGAATAGCCTGAGCAGTAAAATGAACATACAGCGTTGAGAAATTTGAGCAACAAATTATTTAGGTGTTTGAGCTAAGATGTGTTTCAGTTAATGGTTACCACTCTATAGACACCCTAATACAAAGGAATGCATAAAAAACAATCGCAAATTCATTTATAACCCATGTGAAGATAGAAAACCAGTATGAACAATGGGGAGAGTTGGCCAGCCTGTGGCCAACTCTCTCCACAAGGAAAACCTGAACACAAAAAATCAGTAAATGTTAACAATGACTCTAACTTGTAAGAAATATGCTGAAAGGTAAGCTAAATGGACACTCTTTACAGATGCAAAAATACAGAACACTGACAATGTCATCAAAGCTACTATGGTTTCGAAAGAAAAACTGAAAAATTGAAATAATTACCTCCAGAATGAGTCAGTGCTCTCTCTCAAAGCAAGTAATCAACAGCGGGCCAGTTATTCCTAGCAACAAATTTAAGAAGTAGTTACATACTTGGGTTTTGCTTTGATACATGGGTGGCCAAGTCTCCCCACCCTCCCCTATATATATATATATATATATATATATATATATATATATATATATATATATATATATATATATATATATATCAATGAATCATATAAGTGTTTTTAAGTACAGGCATTTCGATATAATAAAAAAGCTCGACATGACCTTTGCGTTTAGATTCTAAATGGAAAAATATTAATAATGCCCAAATATATACTATTGCATAGAGAGCTTTTATCAGTTAAAACAAGAAAATACGCTACGGTGTGTAGGGATTATGAAGCCTCTATGCCAGGAATGTCGAAGCATAGTTCTACAAATTAGAAGAAGAATCGACATCTAGCAATAGGATTACTAAGGAATCTTAGATGAGATGCGAGTATTGTTCAGGGATCATTAGATAATTATAGTACTTTTAATATGCTAGGGTTTGATTTTAACATAATCGGTAGCATGGAGTATGTTTTGTAAATAATTATTAGATATTAATGGAATTTATTCATTAATTATGCATAACATAAAGTATTTCATAATCCTCACACAGTGTATTTTATTTCATTTTTTTCAATTTGATAAATAAATCTATATTCATCAGTATATCTGTTTCTCTTATCAAAATCTGTGCACACACAAACACACACACACACAAACATATATATATATATACATATATGTGTGTTTACTTAATTTAGTCACATAAATTAATATACGAAAGTATAAATTTATGCGTAAACTTTAAGTATATACTTACAGTGTTCAATACGTAGGTAGAGCTAGGTAGTAAGTTATAAATATATATGGCAATTAAGCTACGCAAAATATTCCGCGTTTTATCTACGCTAGGATTATGCCTGATGAATCCTAGCGTGGATGAAACGCGGAATATTCTGTGTAGCTTAATTGCCATATATATTTTATAACTTACTATATATATATACATACATATATATATATATATATATATATATATATATATGGAAAGTATTGAAAAAAAACATAAAATATTAAATGTTCTGACGTTTACTGTTGTTATGTTGTAAGTATACCGGAATACACGAGCGGTATTATGATTGGTAAAACTATATTGTTAGATAAGAATAATGAAAACATGGATGTTAATTTGATGCTAATTTTACATATGAATTTTTGTTTACCATTATTTAAGCAAATATATGTGACAAACACACAGCAAGGATCTTTAGGCTGTGTGTTGTTATGAGATAATAAAAATATACTTTTGGAGATGTAGTTCCGTAAAAAATTCATTTTAATCCGCAACGCTTTAGCGGACAAACGTATATCCTCCAGCTGTTAATTCCATGCAAGATAATTGAACGCAATTAAATGTTTACTTTATAATTCTTCCGTATACTCCTAGTATACTACATATGACCGCTTGATTGCGTTTCAAACCCCCTTTGTATTACGCATACTGCTTTAATATTCTTGCTATCATTCATATACCCCTTTTTTTTTGGTGTCGCGCAATTCCTCCCAACAAGTAAGGCACATACAGGTGAACACATACTCAACGCCAAAAAACAAAAAATGATTAAAGGTCCAATGTTGTAAGAGAAAGCTATATTGAAAAAATAATTACACAAATAAAGAGAAAAAATAATTAAACTATTAAAGTGAAAAAAAAAACAGTAAAAGTCATAAACGCACAGAAAAAATATATAAGGAAACAATAAAAATGCAATATTACAAGACACACACATGAAAAATATCAAAACAGTTTTAAAACATATGTGTCGACATGGTAAGCGAAAATGGAAGAAAAGAAAATTAAATTTAAAAATAAATTTCTACACATTTTGTGTAAGTCTCTTGAAAAAATACTACGTCATGTAGTTGGAAAGTATTTTGAAATTGTAACTTTATTGTTTTCTGTAAGTTTTTGTTTTGTTTGATCTGTAAATCAAGTTGACAGGATGTCTACTGTTGCTATTTTAAATTTGGTTAATAGAAAATGTATAGAAATTTGAGTGCATTATTCGCATTGTATTACGATTTGTTTAGTTTTGGTACGGAAGAATTATAACGTAAACTTTTAATTGCGTTCAATTATCTTGCATGGGATAACAATCAAATCATAATGTATATATACTTTTGATTTATCAAAGATAAAGATGTTGAAATGCATCTTTGATTTACAAAGGAAATGTTGACATTTTCAGTTTGTTAATCATATTTTTTTCTTGAAAAAGGGACAATATTTACCATTGGGGTTCATATATGATGTCCTCTTATGACATAAAATTTTTATATTTATTTTAGGTTTAACAGAACGTTTTAATATTTGTGGTTTTTCTTCCAAAAAAGAAAAAAAATAACTCAACATGTCATATTTGAAACAAAGGGTTTGGCTGATTTTTTTTAATGGAGAATTGAATATTTTCTTTTGCAAGCCGATTATTATTGTTTAAGCTGTTGAATAAAGGCTTGATAAACGTCTATTAATGCGTGTACATATTTAGATTTTTTACGTGCAATTTAACGTAGTCATATACGTTTGTGCTGGTGTCGGACGATTAGAACGCTGCTTAATTATATAAGGCAAATACAGTTACACATGACAATATCTAGAAGAATTGATATTAAGCATATCGGATTGGAATTTAACAAAGGGTTTAGAAAGTGTATCTGTTATTTTGGAATGGTTAGGCTTCAGTCTGTAGTCAATTTGGTTTTTGAAAGTGTGTCGCAAATATTTTTTGTTCTCTTTGTTATTTTACCGAGGGTTTTTTTTTTTCGATATTTTTGTAGATTCGGCGAAAGGCATAGAGTAAAGTGTTTTCGTATTCTTATAAATAACAGCCGATTATCTCCAAAATTCCATGTAATTATAGAAAGCGAGTTATAACTGTGACAGAAAAATTGTCGAGATCTCTGCATGACCTTACGATTCGAGATAGTGCCACGCTTTCGGTATTCGGATGTTTTTAAAGGCTCATTTTGGCGGTCAAAAGTGTCCCCAACGGTTTGCATAGGCAATCACTATTGCACTAATGTTACGACAACTCAGGTATGACGATGGTGTATGAAAAAACGAGACTAACACGAGTGACGTTTTGACAAATAAGGATGTTCCCACAGGAGGAATGGTATTATCAAGATACCTAGTTGTGGCCTTTATAGTTTTATGAACGGGGAGTTCCCTAATTTTCGTTGCCTCGACAACTCGACAGGAGATGGTATTCCCACAAGACACCTCGCCGCTGGTTAAGGATCACCTAAACACCGTCGAGTTGGTGCAAATTATTGGGGTAGTTAATGTGTGGATTTGCTTATTTTCCATGACTCAGGTCAGATTGTTATTGCTCCTCGGATATGGTGAAGTTTTAGTTGATTTTTAAGTTAAATGGTATCTTGAAAATTGGTGTGCTAAGCACCAGATATGCTATAACTAAAGAGATTTCCTTTTTTTGTTCCCCAGAATTAGAAAGGAGGGGCAGGGTGTTGAATTTACGTACGCGGTTAAATATTTTGATTAATTTCCTTGCATCTATTCTGTCCGTTATACTCTCGTATACTCAAGAATTCCTTCTGTTATATTCTACTTAAATTGGACTTAATCAGCTTTAGCCTCATTCTTTCCATAGTACTCTTCAAATGAACCTTGTAACTCTGCCTATGTAAAACGTACGTTGTTTACCATTAACCTATTCCTTTTATTGGTCTGAAAGTCTCTTAATATTTTTCTTGATTCGCAACTCCTACTACTTTCAAATACGAAACGCGAATATACCTAGAACCCTATCCTCCAACGTAGATCCCTACTACCAGGTCTACTTCTCCAACATCAAGGGTCTACGTTTCAACCTTCCAGAGGTTGAAACACAATTACAGGAGACGAAACCGGACATATTCTTTCTAAGTGAAACTGGCATAGGGCCAACCACTTCTGTAGACGAATTCATAATTAAAGGATACTCTAACTAAACATCTAAATCTGACCCCCAAGATCGCCATGGGCATGGAATATGTGCCTACATCAAACATGGCTTTCCATCAGAGACCCTAATTTACCTTATATGTGCTTACGGGTTGCACTAGCTTACACCACTGCATTTATATTTGCCCTCTATCGCCCCCACAACAGTTGGGTTACTATCTTTAAGAGCATATCTGAGAAAATTGACCACATTCTGTCTGCTCATCCTTCGGCTAACATTCACATTTGCGTTGATTTCAATGTCCATAATGTTGAATGACTGACCCACTCAAATAAAACCGATGACGAGGGGAGGTTTTTTCATGATTTTGCCATTGCCTATGACCTCACTCAGATTGTTGACGAACCCACCCGTGTGCCCGATATTACCGGTCAATATGCAAGCCTTCTAGACCTTTTCCTTAAAACTTCCCTTGAGCTGTGTTCATGTTCCGTTCTATCTCCTCTGTGATACTCTGAACTCTCTGTTGTAGCAGTTAAGATAAAAATTAAATGTAATAAGTCTCCAGACGTACCTCTCCACCGTACTGATATCGATACTCTATGGCTGACTGAGATAGCTTCCGTACATTCATACATGATCTAACTTTGCATTCCATGTTTAAAAAGGATGTGTCCTCTATAGTATCAGACCTGACCGAATGGTTAATTGTAGGCATCGACCGATTCATACCATCAAAAAAATTCCAACAAAAATCTAACAGCCAGCCATGGTTCTTCCCTGAATATGCTGCTGCCATCGCGCACAGGAATCACTTTTTCCATAGCTACCAACATAATAGATGTACTGAGACTAAAGGTGCTTTCAGGACCGCCTGTAACCACTGTAAAAGAGTAATAAAAATGCAAGAGAGCTATATGCTCAATCGGTTAAATCCAAAGTAGATGAGAAGCGGCTTGGTTCCCACCAGTTCTGGCAAATTGCAAACAGGATCTTGAACAGAAGCGTGCGTTCTATTCCAACTATTATCAATGAACCAGAGGTCATCTCGTCAGCATCAGACAAGGCCAGACTATTTGACAAGAACTTTGCAGCTAATTCTACCCTATGCGACAATGGCCATAAACTCCCCGTATTTCCTTCTATAACAGACAACACGCTATGCAACATACACATATCTGTGCGTGAGGTCGCCGAACTAATCAAGAGCCTTGATTCCACTAAAGCAACTGGCCCTGACGGCATTTCAGTTATAGAACTTGCCCCCATACTTACAAAACTGTTTAAGCGTTGCCTTAAGGAGAAGTGCTTTCCAATACCCTGGAAAACCTCATCAGTATGCCCTGCATTTAAGAATTCAGGTGAATAGTCATCTCCTTCTCAGTACAGACCAATAAGTCTCGTGTGTGTCATGAGTAAGTTGTTGGAATCCATATTAAATAAAGAAGTAGTCAACCACCCAAACAGAAACAACCTTCTTAGTGACATGCAATATTGTTTCCGCAAGATCTACCGCAGGTGTGCTAACGGTTATATCTCATAGGATCTAATCATAGGATTACTGAATCTCTTGACAAAGGTTTCCTTTCCAGGGCAATTGCTCTAGACATATCGAAGGCCTTTAATAAGGTATGGAATAAGGGCCTACTTCACAACATTTCCAGTTACGGTATTACTGGAAATGTTTTCTCAATCATTAAATCATTTCTCTCTGATAAGTTCATAAGAGTAGTGGTTGATGGGCTGAAATCAGAGGCTCACAGTATTAATGCTGGAGTCCCACAGGCTCAACTATCTTCCTGATATACATCAATGATCTCCCAAAACACATACTTAAATCATTCGTTGACATCTATGCTGATGACACAACCATCTATGGCAACACATACAAAGGCCGTAAATGACAAAGTTCTCTCTAATTCTCTCTTCTCTGATTTTGAGCGCGTGGTACAGTGGGTGAAGAAGTGGCTGATCACTTTTATTGCATCCAAAACCAAGCTTCTATCTTTACATCATCAACGCTCTTATCCCCATCTGGCATCAATTGAAATGGATGTCTCTCGTCTTGGGGAGGCTCCATGTTTTGACAAGCTTCTTGGTTTGACCTTTACTCCTGATCTGAAATGGAACACGTACATCAAATCTGTTGCCAGGGACGCTGGGAAAATTGTGGGATCATTCTACCGCTCCAGAAGATATCTGACTACTGATGCAATTCTCTATCTGTATAAAAGCCAAGTATGTCGAAGGATGGAGTACTGCTGCAACATCTGAACAGGGACTGCTAAAAACAGCCTATCTTGCATTGACAGAATACAAAATAGACTTCGTGGTTTCTCTTCCATGCAGCCTCTCTCCCACAGAAGAGACGTTGCGAGCCTGTCTTTGTTTTATCGTTATTTCCATGGCAAGTGCTCGTCTGAGCTCCAATCTCTCGTCCCCCCTCGCCAATATTTCACGAGAAACAATAGTCTGGCTGAACTTACTGTACTGTCAATAATTTCCCTCACTCTTTATCTGCGCCTTAATCCAAACGTAGATTCCATGAGCAGAGCTTCTTTCTCAAAAGTGCACGATTGTGGAACTCTCTTCCGTTCGCCTGTTTCCCACCTGACTACAACTTGAATGTCTTAAAATCCAACATAAACAAGTCCCTGACACTCTATCAAATCTCCAATACTAATGATTACTACAATACTACCTCATTGATTACTGTACACGCAATAAACCTTATCCCTGAGTGGCCTCCGGGCCTTGATAAATGGTGACCCCCATGTAAAAGAAAAACGTCTCCATGTCCTTCCGCCCCGCATTATATTCCCATTAGCTTAATGTTCTAATGGTAAAAAAATATTTTAAATCGATTCGCTGAGCGTACAGCATGCTTTAAATCCGAGTTCAAAACTTAAATAGATTTGCTTCAGATGTACTCAATTATAGTCATATTAACGTGTTTGAATCAAGACAATAAACACTTGAGACAGTAAATAGATCCATTAATCTGATGGTCAGCAAAAGATCATAATTAAATAGGGAACACAGGCATGTTACGTGACGGAAAACTATTTTCTTGTTTCGTGACCGGTTCATGAGATTCAATGTTTTTCAATGATTATTCAGATCGATTAGTAGAGTTAAAATTTAAACAAAATATAGATACAAACTCAAGCATGGGAAATCGGTTATGAACTAAAGGTCTGTTGCAATTAATTCTTTGGTACACATGAGAATATTTCCTCTGATATCTTTATGAAACGATTAGTTATAATCGAAAGCGGAACTGTTATATGGTTAATCATCTTGCGGGAAAAGGTGGGATATGATAGGAAAGCAGTAATTACATAAAAATTCAATAATCAGAATGTTATTTTAATGGAAATCATAAAGTAAAATGTCCACGCGAGGTTTCTGACGACTTGAAATATAGTAAGCAACATTTTTCGGTTTTAGTCCCAAACATACGGTTGAAATATTTTTAGAGGGTGATAACAGGTAAAATATACAAAGAGCTTTATTGTTAGTAAACCATTAAAATTTATGGATTGTTGCTAAGTAAAATAGAATCCAAATTTATAATTATTTTGTATACATTCATCTTGATTCATAAATCATTGTAATTAGATTCCGCTAAAGTAGGCTTGTTATATTTCAATATATCAGCAAACAGGCGTCGTTAGTTTCGCAATTTTTTTTCCAATATTTCAAATCATCTTTGAGGAGGTCAATCTCCTTCAGCTGTACTACTCGGATAATGCAAGTGGATGTATTAACCTTTCTACATCCTATTAATATTGTCTTAACTTCTTGTTTTATTATTAGATAAGTTAAAATGGCATTAGGATAAGCCGAGATTCGAACGTCTTAAGCAAGATAATGATTTGGAATGTTAGAAAATAAGGCTATTGTTAATTCTAAATATTAAATATGTCAGTAAAAGGATGAACAATGAAAATTAAAAATATATTGTTACAAAAATTGGTTAGGTTAAAAATAGGCTAGGAGATGATTCTTTGTTTGCAGAAGTGTGTTGTGGACAAACATGCATAGCCACGTGAATTAGTCACGTTTGAAAAACACACTTCTGGCGTGAATAAACAAAGGACGAGTCTCTATATAGTTCGATTAGTTCAAATTTTGGAGTCTGCTAGTCAGTCAGAGAGAGAGAGAGAGAGAGAGAGAAAGAGAGAGAGACAGTTGATAGTCAGTCAGTTTGTAGTCAGTGGTCAGCTGACCCTTTGAAAGCGAAGGATAGAAAATTAACCATGCAGATCCAAATGTGAATTCCTGAGGTCATCAATATTCGATCGGTCCGATGAATAAAGAATCATCATTGTGTTTTTGTAAAACTGTTGTCATGTGTCATATTTCAACACTCAAAAGGTAACGTGTTAAAATCTTTATATGAACATTGTGTAACCCTTCGAGGATTATTCATCTCCCCTCCTCTGTGTAAAGAACGCCCATCGTCCACGGATCTCTTGAAATATGAAACTTATATAGGAGTTCATATAGGAGTAATGTGCCGTTGAAAAAATACGTTGTATCGTTTTATCCTGTAGGAATTAAGCTATTGCCCTTCAATATTTCTTCGTAAGATTCTTAAAGATGACTCTGTTCTCTATAGGATATTGTTTCTCAAGTCATTTAGTCTTTCATTCTCGTCATATCTTACAAATTTCCTATATTAAATCCGTTTCTCTTTCGGCTTCTCGTAATATCAGTTCTCTAGATCGCTCTTAAAATATTTTTGCATTCGAGGCTATACTTTAAAAGCCTTCTATTAGACTATGTATAGAGGAAAATCGCCAGGATTTAATCTAGTTAACGTTTGTCCAATTTGAATTTTCTTGGCGAATAGCATGACGTACATGTAATTTGATTGGTCTCACCGTTCTTCTCTATTGCAAGCGTTTGCTCTCTAGCTAATACCTGGTGTTGCTAGCTCTATGCTATTCTATAAATACTATTTCATAATTTTCTGATCTATTATTTGTTTGTTTTTTTACAAGCCTTTTGATTCGTTTGGCAACCGATTTCTATTCATTATTGTTTTAATGTATAATTGTAATAATTCTTCATATATACGTAGTTTCTGTCACAGGCCTCTAAGTTGTGAAACTCTCCTTCTCTATTGCCACGGTTTTCCATCTAACTACAGCTTTTATCTAAGAAAATGTACATTAACATCTCTCCTCTTTGCATTAATAATCTTTCGTCCTTGTTAACTCCTTCTATCATGTGGCTTCATGCATTTTGCCATACGATTCCCATAACAAAACAGAACAATTTCAAAGGATAACATCTAAGCTTATTCTACAAATGAGTTTTCAGATTAAAAAATAAGGTCTGATTTGGAAACATACTTCTCAGGATTATTCACAATTATTCTTTTCTAGTATTATGAAACATTTTGTTTCTTGTTAAATTCCGAAGATAATTTTGTTTACCAAATTTCCATTTTATATTAATTATGAGGAAACGGATGTATACTTATGTACATATTATTATTTATCACGTTGTTATTTGTAAGATTAAAACTTAATTCAATCTGTTCTGACGTTAGACTGTAGTCAGTTGATATATGATTAACACTTCTTATGACATTTAAATCAAATGTATCTGCATATGTTTATATATATATATATATATATATATATATATATATGACAACATATATATATATATGCATACATATATATATATATATATATATATATATATATATATATATAACGAGTAAGAGAAAGAGAGATACAAGGAGAGAAAGCAGATAAAATAAAAATTATTAATGAAATAAATATACCACTTATCCCTATATATATATATATATATATATATATATATATATATATATATAAAATGAATTCATTTTTCCCGTGTGATTTTGACCTTAATAGTATTAAAAATCAAGAAATTTCATGCAAATATAATACGCACAAACTGCAGCACAATATCTGAGATTTGTTATAAGCATATTACCTTTCTACTTCCTCGATAATCGTAGATTCATATATAATTTCTGCTGAGAGTTCTCTGCCACAATCGGTTAAAATCAATGGAAATAGTAAAATATTTTCTCTCTGATTAATTTCACCTTCCCTCGCCACCACTTACACCGTTTCCGGGATCGTTCACAAGGAATAGTTACGAAGGAACGCAGGTTTGGGTTTTCTTCACTTTGTAGTTGCTTAAAAAAACTGGAATGGAATTTTACCGTGCTTTTCCGTTCTATGCTTCCTATTAAGTGAAACGCACCACAGAATTAACCGATACCAACATTAATTCTTATCCCATACTTACTTTTACGTTGCTTAATTACCATTTATATTATTCCAACAAATTGCATAGCATACTATTCAAACATTCTCTTACAGAAATTCGTGTTTTGCAATACGATTTCAGTTTACACACACACACACACACACACACACACACACACACACACAAAATCGCGTTTACTAAAATAACCCGAAACGAACTAACTTTTGATTCCATGTTTTACTATAAACTCAATTGGTCTCCAACTTTTACTTACATATCCAACTTTAATTATGACACGTTTGTTTCTCTTTCAGCGTAGCCTAATCGAATAACACTTAGCAGCCGATATTAAGGCAAATGGACTTTTATATCACATTGCATTATAGAACCGTTCACTTTTTCCATGTAACTTTATCGATTCTGACATTCACGGAAACCGCGCTTACAAAATGTATAGTCCGTTTAAGCTTACCCCGGATTTCATTTTTTTTTTTTACGTTTACCGTTCTTCCATGAAATACAGTAACATGCCCCAAACTAGTCGAATGCTACCTTTTCGTTAATTATGTTTATTTAAACATTTGCCTACACACGCGATTAGATTGTCTCACTTCCTTCCTTTCAACTATTTCTCTAAAAAAAAAAACAAAAACAACTCATGCATTCAGTTTCACTCATTCGCCAGCGAGTGGGGAGAATGAAACCATAACTTATAATGTGGGATTTTTTACCACTTTTTGCGATGCAAAATTAGTGATTCCTGTAATTTTCCGCTCGAAAACATTCAGACACAATTAAAAACAAAACATTCAGTTTCATCTAATTGCCAGGGGAGGGGGAACAAATAAATAAATACATTGAGTTTCATTTCTTTGTCGAGAGGACACATAAACAATAATGTCAATTTTTTCCCAACTTTTTACACTAAAAATATTCTTTCAATTTTTTTAAAATTAAAAACATAAAACATCATTTCCATTTTATTTCGTTTTGTTGTTTCTTAAACAAACTGGAATGGAATTTTAACGTTCCTCTTCCTTCTATGCTTTCTACTGGGTGAAACGCACCATGGACTTAACCGAATAGAACTAACTTTTGATTCCATGTTTTACTACAAACTCAATTAGTCTCCAAGTCTTACTTATAACACGTTTGTTTTTTCTTTTAGCGTACCCTCGTTGAATGACACTTTGCAGCCGATATTCAGGTAAATGCACTTTCATATCACACTGCATTATACAAACGTTCCCTTCTTTCATGTTAAGTTACTTAAAATCAATTAACTCAGTTTCAGTACTCCGTTGCGTAGTGGTTAGCGTGCCGGACACTTCACATTATATTTTCATGTTCGCGCCTACCCGCCATAGTCGTTTTGTTTTTCCTAAACACCTAGAATGGAATTTTAAACACCCTTTCATTCATTAAGTTTATGTACGTTTTCCATTTACTAAACTAGATTCCGTTGTATTTCTGTGCCAACAACACGGTTGCCTATAAAACTGGAATGGAATTTAACACTTCCTTCCTTTCAATTATTTCTCTTAAAAAAATAAAAAAATAAATTTGGTTTTATTTCTTCACCCGTGAGGGAGGATAATGAAAACATAGCCTATAATGTGGCATTTTTTTTTTACTGTTTTGCCATAAAAAATTAGTAATTCTTTCATTTTTTTCGCGCAAAAAACATACAGATAGAATTTAAATTAAAAAAAAAATTGATCCTTTTGTTTGGCAGGGGCGGGACAAATAAATAGTTTCATTTCTTTGCTAGAAGAGGGTTAGTGGAAACATCAACAATAATGTAATCTTTCCCCCAAATTGGCCACTATAAGAACTGATTCTTTCATTTTTTTTCCGCAAAAAAATAAATAAATAAAATAAAAAAAAATAAAAATAAAAATCATTTCAGGTTTATATAAAATAATTTTATAAAAAAATAGTAGATTCTCTAAATGCTATGTAGAATAACATATATTTTGGATTAAGTTACTGCATGGAGCCATGTGAGGCAAGGATTTTGATGACAATACAAATATAGGAATGTGAAATATTCGGTGATTATCATTCAATCTCGGACAATGTCGGGTATCCCTGCTAGTTCTATATAATTCTTACTTTGTAGTATACCTATTCTAAACAGTAACAATATTATTAAAGTACAGTTCACGTGCTGCAGTTGCGGTTCTTTTAAACACTAATGGTGTTTTGTTATACCTATCAGTGATTAGGCCAAGATTTTTATCATGTACGGTAAAGAATTTACACATTTACATTAACGCTGCGAAGACTCCTCAAGTTCATTAATTTATACTGCTTCTAAACAGAGACATGAAAAACTAGTTTGCCCTTTCTGGTGAGGTAGGAAATTGTAATACTTTTAAAATCTCCAAATCAAGCAACGATTTAAAAACATAGATACATTAAGGTCACTTTATTTTTCTTCATTTCTTTTTAATTTTTTTGGTATAGTGGTTTTATTTATTTATCTAGTGAAACAATCTGGTATATGACATTAGAATAAGTTAAAGAGGGTGCAAAATACAGACTTCATGAAATACCTGAGAGAATTAAATCAACTTCTCATATAATCTATTTGAAATTTCTGTCCTGACAATTATGCATTCTCCAATAGAAGTGCTTTCAAAACATAGACCAGAAATACCAGAGTGCCATATCACAAAAAGGCAAAAATCAGGTAAAAAAAAAAAAACTCAGGAAAAATTGAACTAAGTATATTCATAAAAAGTGAACAAATTGAAGCTTAATGTCCCGTAAGAATTTTGTTAATCGGCGAGAAAAAATAATGATTATAAGAATATCCCGA
This sequence comes from Euprymna scolopes, assembly GCF_053919585.1. Taxonomy (NCBI): domain Eukaryota; kingdom Metazoa; phylum Mollusca; class Cephalopoda; order Sepiida; family Sepiolidae; genus Euprymna; species Euprymna scolopes. Next base: position 11,107,502 of record NC_136513.1, read on the forward strand.
TTCTTCTCTTTTTGCAATACAGGATAATCTAGTTAAACCATAAGTACCAGAAGGTGTTGCCACTCAGAGAGAGACGTCATAATATAGGCAAGTCCCACGCATGAAACAGAAGCTACGAACATGACCTTCCAGATATATTGCTTGACCAGCTGTAATTTAAACACAATCTTGGTAAGGCATTGGGAATGCTTTTGGTACAAAAAATCAAAAAATTTAAACAATCTTTATTATGAAAACAATTATTTTTTTAATGTTGCCCATATTCAACTTCGCAAATTTGTACTTTTTCCAAATATATTGCAGAATCTCTGGATTGCGATTTAACTCCGTTATTTCGTGCCTGGTGTTTTCTTTCAAGTGTGGGGGCTATAGGTTCCGAATCACGTTAAATACGTTAAACCATAATCCAGAGCTTCTGAAATCTATCATATATAATGTTCTGGAAAGAGCACAAATACGCGAAGCTAATAACGTTTGAAACACATTATTTTTAATGAATAAAGACTGTTTTTATTCTGCCTTTTTATAAAAGAATCCCCAATACCATAGTCAGATTACGGGTCATTAAAGAGAATATATATATATATATATATATATATATATATATATATATTGCTATATATCTGTATATATATTGCTATATATATGTATGTATATATATAAGTATATAATATATATATATATATATATATATATATATATATATAGGATGTTTATGTGCATCTGTACGTAGATTAAAAAAATAAAATAAATTCGTTCTCGAAGATCTATTTGTCAGTCTTTTAAATCTCTGATCAAGAGAAATGTTTTATGTATATATATATATATATATATATATATGTATATATATATATATATGTATATATATATATATATATATAGTTTAGACTGAAACCATTTTACTGAATACCTGTTACAATTCCTGGCAGTGGTCAATAAACTTGTGTAAGAAGTTCATAATAACACTAATAGCTTTAACGTTATACAGCATTAGTCTGACTTGCAGCGTAGTCACTTTGCCGATAATATAAAACCAATTTCGGTATTTTTATCTTGCGAGGTAGACAATGTAGTTAATCATGTCTATTGATTGCCGAGTGGAATTATATAATGCCTCGTAAATGTAATCCTCCGCATGGTTGCTCTCATGTTACGTACTAGCCGATGGCAAGCATATGTATAGAGGAAAACAGGATTAAAGCAATGTCTGCCTATACACACGGATGTCCTTACCGCGTTAATCAGTGCCCATGTAGTTCTTTCCTTTCTTCACGGATAATCATCTACTAATTTGTGACAATCGTATTCTTACACAAAACGCCGATTGACTTGCTTATTTTTTGTGTGTATATTTGATATTAATCTGCTACCTGGCAAGGTTTCTCTCAGCGTAAACATATTAATGTAAATATTTTTAGCAACATTCATGATGATTTTTTATGTATTTTATTCAAATCAAACGAGATTCATTTAAAATGAGATGTTAGTAAATACTCTGAATCAGAGAGTGTATTAGTAGAGCGCATCCTTCAAATTTATGGTTCTCATTACAGTTTTATAATGCAGATTGAAAAAGCATAAATGACAATAACTGCGTTCGAGCACCTTATGTGGAAACACTCGTAAAACTATAACACGTTCCAGTATGCCAGCGACGGGATAGAGCGTGGGGCCTATTAAATTACAGTGTTGAGTTTTTACTCTACACAATAGAAAGCGAGAATTAGTTTGTTTATCAATCCAATTTGTGTAGCTAGATTGCTGAACGATGCCTCTTCAAGGATATAATATTTGACAAATATTAGTTTTCAAGTTAGGTAGAAATAGCTAAGCTTGTTTGTGCTTCGCTGTACGTTTAAATCGTAAGTTTTCGAGTTTGAATGTTTTACTACATGTTAATGTGCAATAAGCCATAACAATCGGTTGTTAGCAAGACTTGTTGTACTTAAAAATAGGACCGTCGTTAAAGTAGTATACAATGTTTCTATATATGTTGAATAAGGAATCATCTAGGCACTTAACGATTCAGCTATTTCATTGGCTATGGGTACGAGGTATTGTTATAATTAAGAGAATGAAGCATCATATTATAAGAATCTATATACCCATCTCGGTCTGAATTGCATCAAGGAGTAATTTTTTGTATTAAAATCAGTAATGACATGCGCCCATTGATTCATCCATGGAGCACATCAAAATTAATGTGATGTATTCTGTTTATATGACTGGATATAGACGATGGAAAATTGGCCAATTGAAATTGTTTTCTCCTCATACTGTACGATTTTCTCTTTTCTTGAAGAGAACTGCATGCCTTCTCTAGGGATTTTGCATACAAAGCTCTAGGATCTTTTATGACTGTTAAGATATGGCAGTTATAATGACCAGAGTAAAAAGTGTATTGCTAAAATTCACGCATGGTGTAAAATAATAGTGAAATATTATAGCTGTGCCGGGTGTGATGCACTAACTAAAGTTAAAAACGATGAAAACATATAGAGCGATAATTTTGAATGAGGGGTGCTTTATCATTGATATCAAAAGTCTAACAAATAAAATATTTAGTTATAAGAGAAAGAATTATAGGCAAATTGTTATTGTAGTACTTTGAGTGCAAATGATATGCACTATTTGGCCTGGGATAAAAAGGTATAGAAAACTATCATGGTGTAAACATCTTGATCATAATTAAGACACAAGATGGCTGGATCCACATATATGTTTTCTATACGTAGTAGAAACTTTATCAAGTCCAAATAGTAATTTCTATGTAAAGTCAGATCACTTTCTATGCAAATTAAATCATAATTCCTGATATGCGAAATAATTCCTTATTTGAAATAGTTCAGCACAATCTCATAAATTTTAAACCTTTCTTAATTTTTACGACTCAATACATTTTCTGATAATTTGATAATGCATCGTGTCGCGTTTATTAGACTCTTCTTCTAGACGTTTTCTTAGTGAAATGATTTTTCTATTTTGTAGCTAAATAAATGGCATCTTAGTTTTATCAAGATGAGCAATAACTCGGATAAACATTTTCATGACATGGATAGAGTTGATTATGTGTATTACTTATAAACTAGCGGGACCCGTGGAAATTCCACGGTAGTTAAAAATCTTTTAAAACACATCAGTAAGAAATTCCTTATTGTTATATTACAAAAATGAACGTATGGAAGCAAGTAGAACAAACAACTTTAGTTTAAACTTTTATTGAAGGTCAATGCGATCGTAACTGATGCTGTTGATATTGTCAGGAAGTACTGGTGATGATTGAGGCGGTGACAGGGACGTCGATCAGCTGCTTGGAGTGAGAATAGTGGTCAGTCAGCAGGTTCTTGGGAGTCAGACTGTGAATTTAAAAAAACTGTGACATTATTGACATCGATTTTGTGAAATTTCCGATGACTCCAAATTGTTTAATATTTCAGGACATTTTGGATTACACGTGTGAGTAATGAATAGGTCACAGAAAACTGCCATTTTATCTTGATAAAGCTGTTGTAGATTCCTAGGACTTCCTGTAAATGTAGATGGTAGAATAACTGGTACACCAGAATAACAACATTCATTCCTTGCTAAATTATCCATTAAGCCAGACTATTGAGCAGCTCTTGGTTGACTTTGATAGCTTTTAATGAAGTTAAATAAGCAACCGTCAACTTTTACATATGCAATAGACTTTTCTATTGATTTTTAATTTTATTCAATGAAGATTTGGAAATTCACAAATATTTTTTAAGTCAAATTATTGATATATATTTTAATTAATGCATCACAACTTCCTGATAATATAAATAGAACACTTTGAATTTTTTGTACAAAATTTTTTTTCCATAAAAACATTGTAATCTGTTATAATATTCAGATTCTTGTGTGCATAGAAAATGAAGTGTTTCTGTAAAACTTACGAAGTAAAGTTAAATTTTGATTTTTTGATAATCAAAATTATGTGAGGTAGGTTGTACCTATCAAATTTATGTCAATGTTATATAATTAAGTAAAGTTAAACAAACTGTACACTACCTTTTCATCAAATTATGAATTTTAAATATAAGGAAAGCAATTAAATTTTTTTTTTCCAAAATCATATTTACATCCAAGTTAATTTTTAGATTCCATAGCTGTTCCTGATTGTTTTCATAATATTTCACGGTAAACAATATTCTTAGTATATGTTACACCACGCTTTCTGCCCTGATTATCATCTCCATGCAGTTGCATTACCTTAAATTTCACACTGTACTTAGATCGAGCTCTTGAACATGCCACATACAGCTGACCATGAGGAAATACAGGTTGTTGAAGATATATACCAACCTTATCAAAAGTTTGGCCTTGTGCTTTATTGATGGTCAGTGAATATGCTAATCGTATTGGAAACTGTATCGGATGAAATGCAAACGGAACATTTGTATCACTTGGCTTTAACTTAATTCTTGGAATGATAACTGTGGAACCTCTATTAGATCCATTAATTAAAATAGCAATAATGCTGTTTTGATGACATTCTTTTATTTTCATTCTAGTTCCATTACAAAGTCCTTGATTTATGGATAAAATTCGCAGTAGCATTACTATTGCCCCTATTTTCACATTAAGTCGGTGAGTTGCCATTCCAGATGGAGTTAATGAAATTATGAACTCGATAGGATAATTTTGAAGTTCAGCATCACCATCGGAGATGTAATCTGTACTTAAATATGTATGTATGCCTTCGGGAAGATTATTTATAATTTCTTCATGTACTGTTAAACATTCTGTATTTTTTGGAGTCATGATGATTCTATTTTCCATTTCTTGAGGGTTGCAATCAAATATTTCTGAAATTAGAGAACCATTACATACCGAATCATCAGGAACATCTATGGCATCTACAGGAACGTCATTAAGACTGCTCATTAGTGTACCATTACCAAGATAAAGGAGCCATCTACAAAACTCCTGTTAATTTATGTTAGTTCTGACGTTTTGTGTTAGCTGTAATTGACTGAAATGATGCCACGATGTGCATCTTTTAAGACAGGTATCTATAATAGATGTAGGCGATCCATGTGGCACTACTGGCAAAATTTGCCTGAAGTCACCTCCAAGTATGAGAAATTTTCCACCAAATATTTTATCGTTACCCATTATATCTTGTAAACATCTATCTATAGCAAGCAGTGCATGATTAGGTATCATAGAGGCTTCGTCTATGATGAACACCTTTACTTTTCTCAAAAAAGAAGCATGCTCTGATACAGGAGAAACGTTACAGACACTGGTTTCTGTCAGAGGTACAGGTAGTTTGAATGTTTTCCCTGAAGTTAGTAGCATTGCAGCAATGCCAGTCCATGCTGCAGTGGCCGTTACAGTACTGCTGGAGGTGAAGTAATCATATAACATGTTGAATAAAAAGGTTTTTCCTGATCCGGCTGGGGCATCTAAATAGAAGCAATTGTTGTGTGGGGCTTCTTTTTCAGTTGCCATAACAGCCTTGATTATAGTATTAAAGACCTCTAATTGTTCATTGTTTAGCAATTCAACATTAGGCTGGTTTGTATTTCGAGTCATATTATCTGTTGGAGGATCACCTGTTGGTTCAAGTAAACCCATTGCCTGGCAAGAAGAACCATGCTCAATAAATATTGCTTTTATCAAATGAAGTGAAATGTTTTCACATATGCTTTCATCATAAGCAGAAATGAGGTCTTCAATCATGCTCTGTTTATGGTTAATGAATAATTGAAAGGCATCCACTGGATGATGATAAAGACACAGCATTGCAAACATGCTACGTATTTGTTGTGGCATTCTAAATGTAGCAGCTTCAGTAAGAGCATTTTCTAATTCAGTATCATCTTGCAATAATATAAGGCTGATGCAAGCTTCTCTAAATGTAGGGAATGTATGACCTTGGACTGTTCTCAAATCTTCAAATGACTTTGCTCCAGAGACATGAAGAATCAGAATCCGTAAATAAAACTTTTCACCTTGGTTTGATGAAACTGAATACATTCTTGTGATCAAATTACTTGACCGCTCTCTTTTAGTCCATTTTGTAGTAGTTTTGTTAAATGCATAATGATGTGGAATATCACAGTAAAAATATTGGTTAGCAGTAATATCATTCTGATTTAGTTCAAACCAAGCAGTCAAATTTGTGTGACGTTGTTGTGCTTGTTGAATTGCTTGTTCAGCTTGTCCATGTTGATAATAAATCTGTTGCTCCCCAGGCATGTGTACAGCTAAACGGTACACACCATGAGACTGTCCATGCATTTTATAGTCAGAAAGACGCCACATTACTTCTGGAGGTGATACATATATGCATGATAGATATTGCTTTACTTCATCTCTTTGTTCTGATCGCATTGTTTCTCCTTGATCAATAGTAATAGATGAATCATGGTTATTAACCTCCATCATAGCACTATCATGTCCTTTATAAACATATTTAAATATGTATTTTATACTCTTGACTGAGGAGCAGATTTCTAAGTTAATATGAGCTCGATATTTTCTCAGAAGAAATTTGTTGAAAGGGACTATGTATCTATTATCAACAGTAAAATTACCGACTTGAACTAAGTCACCATTATTTGCACGCTTGTAAGCCGGGTATCCATCAATGTTTTCTACTGTTTCTTCTCTAAATGTCTTTGGAATTTTTTTGCATAATCCTTTACTCATGCAAGGAGAATTAGGATTAACTGCACTACATGGACCATGCACCATTAAAGATTTAACTAAATCACGAAGCTCTGGATCTTCAGGTCCAGGTATTTCTGCTGACACAATTGCATCAATTTGTTGAACTGTTCTGATCTTATCCTGATCTCGCAGCATTATGATCATGTGGCAGTGTGGTAACCCTCTTTTTTGAAATTCAATAACGTAAACATATGCAGCAGGAGTTCCCAATATATGTCTGTCTTTAATGTCTTTCAAAAGTTCAGTTAGATGTGCATGATACACACGTGATATCAAGTCAGGTCGATTTTGTGCAAGTTCTGATGACCCCAAGTTGTTTAATATTTCAGGACATCTTGGGTTACATGTATTGGTAAGGAATAGGTCTGGCTTTCTATATTTACAGAAAACTGCCATTGCATCTTGATACAGTTGTTGAAGATTCCTAGGACTTCCTGTAAATGAAGATGGTAGAATAACTGGTACACCAGGATCGCCATCTTCATTCCTTGCTAAATGATCCATTAAACCAGAATATTGAGCTGCTCTTAGTTGACTTTGATGGCTTTTAATGAAGTTCAATCTGCACCCTTCAACTTTCACATATGCATCAACTACATATTGTTGGAATAGTTTACCAGATCTATGGATAATACTGAATGAATCTCTAATTGCAAGGCGATAACTGTAATACTCTTGCATTTTCACTTTATTGCGAACTCTTGTTTGCCGTTCTGGCCTATGTTGCATGTTTATGTGCCAGCCTTGTTCACCATTTGGAAATAATATGGGATATATCATGGGGTCCAAGTGGCAAGACAGATAAGAAATTCGGTGTTTTGGTTGAGAATGTGGGTAAACAATAATATCTCTGTTAGCAGGTGGAGCACCATCCTCACCAACAAATGCTACACCTATTTCGTTGTTTATTGGATTGTTACATATTTTGATATCTGGACCAGCGGTGAAATGCATCGAAACTCTCCTTGGCTTTACATTTTCCCTTATAGCACGTGCTTCCTCTTCTAAATCAATAGCCGTCATATTTTTATAAGCTTGGGCATAAGGATTGTTCTCCATAACTGTAGCTATGGTTTCAAAGACACTTTGGATACATTTATTATTTTCTGGTAAATTACACCGGAGTTGATTTGCTTCAGATGAGTCCAAGATGTAAATTTGTCCATATTTTCTCTCCTCTTCATTATTTGGGTGCAGAGTACTGGAATAATGATAGATTTGACCTTGTAAGCGAAAACAATAGGGGCCTCCTCCAGGAGGGCGGACAATATTTGCTCCAAATGATGCAAATGAAAATGATGAGTTGTAATTGCGTATATTGGATCTGAAATTAAATGCTTCTTGGTCATTACCTTCGAGTAACCTTTGGAGTTGAGGAGGATAATCTTGTAATGGAGGAAGAGAAACTTTTCCCTTTTGACAACAATTCAATGCTTCATCTCGAAATCTAAGTGCTCTACAAAATGAGCAAATCAAACTCATGTTACCTACAAAATAATACGGGATATTTTGTCTTTCTGCTTCATTCATATTGTTTCTTCTTTCCCGTTGCCTAGCTCTTTCATTTTTCAGATAAAGTTGTCTGTCTTCTTCAGTCATGTTATTTATTTGCTGTCTCAATATTGTTCTCCTTTGCAATCTGATATTATCCCTTTCTTCAGTTCGTAGCTGCTGACGCCTTCGTCTTTGTCGTTCTCTTGCTGCACATCTTGTATCTTCCATTGTAGTGGTAGTGATTTGGTTCATTCTGTGTGAAAATTTAATTGGTCTTAATAAAAAAAAAATTATAAATAAAAGATTTTGATATGAAAAATAAATGTTTCTATAATGAAATAAAATTCAATATAAATGTTTAAAATGAGAATAAATATTTCTTAATTAATGAAACCGTTTTCCGTTTTTTATATTAAAAATCATTAATGTGTAATTTTTCTAAGAGGGAATTTAAATCAATATTTTCATAATTTAGCTCTGTAAAAAGAATATCTAGATGATATCTAGGTGAATTATATAAATTATTTAATAATAAATTATTCCCTCTCCTAACATTTATTGGTGCTTCTACACTTTGTCGCCGAAAAAAAGATGCCATGTTTTTCAGCGCACCTGCTGCCAGAATCCAAGAGAGACATTAGTATTTTAAAATGTAGAAACTATTTTATTTATTCAATAAATATATTGAAGTAAAAGTGTAGAAGCACCTATTTTTGCTTTGATTAAAGAACTGTACACGCTTTCCAATTATTTCATGATTCGGTCATAGTTTAAAGTACTGATGTCTTCCTTGGATTCTGGCAGCAGATGTGCTCAAAAAACATAAGCGTTTTTTTCGGCTACCAAGTGTAGAAGCATACATTTATTTGTGAACATGCTATTTTATTTTGATGAATAACTTAATAATTTCATTTCAATAAATTATATATTGAATTTTGTAAAATATACGAAAAATGTAAAAATTGAGAATAAATATTTGTTTAAATCCTAAGTAATGAAACAAAGTGTTTATTTGATATTAAAAAAGTTAAGTTGCATAATTTTTAAAAGGGTATTTAATAGTCGATACTTTTTCTAATTTATCTCTATAAATAAAGGATGGCTAGATTAAAATTTAAGTATTCTAATGGCCGTTTCTAAAATTGCCGAAAGTCATTTAATTATTTTAAATATTTACAGTAAGAATGATAAAAAAATGTTAAAAACTTACGCCGGATTAAATATTTAGTTTCTGATCATCAAAATAAGCTGCTGATAATCATTTACTGCTGGATGACTTATCCACAAGTCAGTAAACTTTGTTGAAGCAAAGCTCTGTTTTTGTTGTTGACGATGGTGTTGTTTGTTTACGGTTTAATGAATAACGAAAATTCACCAAGTTACACTGGTTTAGTAGATAATTTTGTGACTTATATAGAAGCTTTACCGTAAAATTCGGCTAAAACAATTGTTGACGAATTACCTCCTTTGAATCGATATCGTCTGCTTGTGGCAATTGAAGCGAAAACCTTATTAGGTATTAAATGCTAAAACATTTTAATACAGCTGGCTAATTGGCTATAAAGTAAAAGTTATTCCGAACTTTGATCTGACATTTCCATGAAAAAATAAAAGAAGCTTAACATTTTCTTGTATCTATTTTTTTATATTTAGAAAAATGTAAGCATCATGGTGAAATAATAAAAATGCCATTCTTAATAAGGGAGAGGGTTTGACTATTCTAAACCTTCAGCTAAATAACGATTTAATGAGAAAAATGTTCTTGTATCTTTTTTTAATAATTTTTGTTAAATAAGAAAAATCAATAAATTTTGATAGCACTATTGTAAGAATCATGCTGAAAACCATTCTTAATATGGGGGGGGGTAACTATTCTGAAACTTCACCTAACAATGAAAAAGAATAAGGGAAAAATATATGTATGAACAATAAATATTTCTTCAGTTAAATAAAATATACTGTAAATCTTTAAATAAGGAATGAATATTTATTTAAACCATAATTATTGAGACAAAGTATTTTACTGAAAAAAAAACGGTTATGGGGGAAGGGTTAACTATTTTGAACCTATTTTGATACAAGAGAATAAATATTTCTTAATTAATGAAACCGTTTTTTATATTAAAAATCATTTAATGGTATTGTATCTTTTTTTTATAATTTGTTTTAAAATAAGAAAAAAAAAAACTTTGATACCGCTATTGTAAGAATCATGCTGAAAGCCATTCTTAATATGGGGAAGGGGGTTAACTATTCTGAAACTTCAACTAACAATGTAATAAAACCTTCGGGACAAGATCAAAGTTTAGTATCTGTTCTTCAGATGCTGCACTTCAATTTCTTGTTCTCTGTCAGTGGAGGAGAAATTCTTCACGACTGAGACAATTTTAATTTTTGTTCCTTTTCTCCACGTTAAAAAAACACCCTGGTGTCTTACTCTGTCCCGTGGGGAGGCATTGTAAATAGGAACAATGTAATAAAAATATTGGAAAAAAATATATGTATGAACAATAAGTATTTCTTCAATTAAATAAAATATACTGAAAATCTTTAAATAGGAAATAAATATTTCTTTAAAGAAATTAAATCATAAGTAATGAAACAAAGTGTTTTATTTCATATTAAAAAAAATTGTTGTGTCGGTGGACATTAGAAGATGATGACTGCCTGTGAAAGAAGCAAAATAAAACAGACAAAACATAAATAATAACTATGTAAACAAAGTGAAGTTGTATAAATGTTACAAAATTACTCGATTCGGCATTAAATAACATGAAAAAGTATTGATATGCCGTAAAACAGAAGCAAAACAGAACAAGACGTAAAATATGTTTTGACTCCTTGTTACTCAGTGTATTTGCGAATGGTGACTTTGGTTATTTATTTAATAAAGTCATTCTTGACTTTTGTAACATTTATTTCGAAACATATTTTTGTTATGTAAGGCTTACTCAAAAGTAAATAAAAAAAAGTGGCACAGTAAAAAAAAAACAAAAAAAAAACGAATTCGTAACGTTAAATGTAAAAAATATATTTATTACTGAATAAAATAAAATAAGCGTTCCGTATCACACTACAATAATAAACAGAAGACATCGTTAAAATGTAAGTAAAATACTATTTAAACTGTGGAACGATACCTTCTATGCATACTTATCTTAAAAATAATCCAGAACCATAAAAAGACAGTTCATATATATTTTTTTGTTGTTGTTGTTCGGGAAGTTTTGGAAAATAAAAGGGGTTAATGATTTTTTAACTAATAAAGAGTGAACAATAAAGGGAGATAATTCACATTAATTAATGTTTGCGATGATGATGACGTGACACCGTACGTACAAGCAAATTAATATATAGATATTATGAGTAATTTCGAAATTAAAAAAAATTACAGATATTGTAACTTCAAACGTAGGTTAATGATAAGTATGTATAGTTATCTAACAACGACTGACTTTTAGAATAACCTATAGTTGTCAACATGTCGAGGAATGTTCATGTTTTGTTGCAGTAATAAGAGGGGCTATTGTGTGAAGCCATTATCGGGCTGTTTTATTGCATTCAGCAATACATTTAATAGAGTACTTCAGTGTGCCGAGCATGCGCGAAAGCGCACAAGCGTTTGAGTCGGGCCTAGCTGCACTGAAAGGGGAACCCAAGACCTTTCGATTACAAACCAAATCCACTAATGAACGACAACCATCTTACACCTGAGTGACGATGTTCCGTTCAACGGCTATGAAAAGAACAAGGTGATAAGTGATTTGCGGGTTTTGAAATACATTTCTTTAATACTATGCCTCGCGTTATTGGATTTTCGTATCGTGGCGTGTCGATTCGGCGAGATTGTTCGGTTTGGCTTGGGAACGTGTGGGTCGATTCAACGGTATTTGTTCGTGGCGTGGCATGTCGATTTGGCGGTGGTATTCAGAATTGCGTGGACGAATTTGTTAATGACCGTGCTGTCACATGTGAAAACACACACACACACACACACACACACACACACACACACACACACACACACACACACACACATATATATATATATATATATATATATATATATATATATATATATACGCGTTGGGACTCTTTTTGTCCTATAAACAAAAATACAATTTGATTAAGACTTTAGCGCATAGGACCTTGATAATTTGTTCTTAAGTTAACCAGGATGACGAGCTTAAATTTATCACTAAGACTCTTTGTAACAATGGTTACCCCTTAGATGTTGTTTAAACCATTATTAATAAGAAAGTTCCCAATTTTTATAAACCCACAGAAATTATAGTTGATAGATGTCCTGTTTACCTACGTCTACCTTGGCTAGGTAATATCAGTGACCGATTTGCTTCCTCGACGGTCGTACATCTAAACAATATGATATAAATGCGGGAGTGCCCCAGGGATCTATCCTTGGACCTCTGCTGTTCCTGATATTCATAAATGACCTCCCCGACAAAATTGCCTCTGAGATGGGTATATATGCTGATGACACCACACTCTATAGCAGGCACGACAGGAAAACAAATGAACATATATCTAAAGTAATGGCAGAAACACTAGAGGATGACCTCCAATCAGTAGTGGAATGGGGACAAAAATGGATGGTAACGTTCAATGCCACCAAGACAAAACTGGTCTCATTCAATAATTACAAGAAACCTTCTCTACCACCTATAGCAATGGCCAACGACTCTTTATCTGAGAGTACGTCTCTCAAGCTCCTTGGCCTAACGTTCACAGGAAACATGAGTTGGAACAATTACATCGAGGGCATTGCCAGGGCCGCTGCGAGGAAGGTGGGCTCTCTCTACCGTGCTAGAAAACTTCTAACACCCGAAAGTATCCTGTACCTCTATAAGGCCACTATTCGCCCATGTATGGAGTATTGCTGTCATATTTGGGCCGGTGCATCGGCTACTAGTCTCTCGCTCCTTGACAGGGTTCAAAAGAGAGTCGCAAATCTGATAGGCCCTAAACTGGCATCTAAGCTTCAGCCTCTGTCCCATCGTCGAAACGTTGCATCCCTCTGCCTGTTCTACAAGTATTATAATGGTGAATGCTCTGAAGAACTGCAAGCACTTGTGCCCCCACGACGTGAACACCCTCGACAGACCCGACAAGCTGCAAAATCCCACCCCCACACTGTAGAGATCCCTAGATGTAAAAGATCTTTCTACTCCAGTAGTTTCTTCCCCAGAACAGATAGACTTTGGAATTCCATTCCAGGTCACTGCTTCCCCAACTGTACTGACATGCATAAGTTCAAGTGCAACGTGAACCAACATCTCGCTGCCCTAATCCCTACATAGTACCCCAGTAGATGTTTCCCCTGATAGTAGCCCCCTACACCAAAGTGGCAATGTGCCTTGTTTGGGGTGAAAATGTAATAAGAAAAAAAAAATCTCTTTGTGCAACGGTGTTATTTGCATAGACTCCACGCGTTGTTTTTTCAATCAGACCTATGTTGTCCTTTATTTGGCACCCCACCATAATAATTCTATTATTTATTTATTTAAATGTAGTTGCAGTACGCACTATGTTGGACGAACATCGCAAAGATTGGATTTCCGTTTGAAACAGCATGTACCATCAAAGATTCATTATGCAAATTTTTCACCCTCGGATGTACTGAATAATACGTATCGTTCTGCGATTTGCGAGCCCCTATTAAATAACTATGCGTTTGTCACGAATTTCAGTGCTGACGTGTTTACGATCTTGAGTAATTCCCAGTCGCCCTTTCATTTAAAAATTCCAGAGACTATTTTTATTAAGTATTTAAGACCTGCTCTTTGCAAGCAAAAAGAAAACCTTTTATGACTTAATTTACTTTCTCTCCCGTTTATTTTTCGCTTTTTATTTACCCCGCCATATTTATGACTTTTTTTAGTCTATTTTCTTCAATTAAGCTCTGTTGAGCGAGGGACGAAACCTTGTAAGCTAACCTTTATTTTCATTTTTTTTATTTTTTAATAATCACGTTAATTGGTCTGTATTAAGCCATTATTACATTCTGTACTTCCCCTCCTCAAATTTGAAATATATATATATATATATATATATATATATGTATATATATTCTTTCTAACGCTCTTTCTTTTGTGTAGCGACAAGCTATTTCGGCTATCATGGCCTTTGACCCGAAGCTCATGTCTATCCCAACCATAATCAATGGACCTGAGGTCATCTCGTCAGCATCAAACAAGACCAAACTATTTCCCAAACTTTACAGCTAATTCTACTCTATGCGACGAAGGCCATCTACTCCCCGTATTTTCTCCTATAACAGGCAACACGCTATGCAACATACAAATATCTCTGCGTGAGGTCGCCAAGCTAATTAAGGACCTTTATTCCAGTAAAGCAACTGGCCCAGACGGCATTCCAATTATAGGGTTGAAAAAGCTTCAACAAGAATTTGTCAACCATACTTACAAAACTGTTTAAGCGTTGCCTTAAGGAGACGGAAAACCCCATCAGTATACCCTGTATTTAAGTATTAAGGTACACCTCATCAGTATGCCCTGTGTGATAAGTCATCTCCTTCTCAGTACAGACTAATAAGTCTCCCGTGTGTCATGAGTAAACTGCTGGAATCCATATTAAATAGAGAAGTAGTCAACCACCTCAGCAGAAATAACCTTCTTAGTGACATGCAATATTGTTTCCATTCTGCTAGATCTACAGCAGATGTGCTTACGGTTATATCTCATAGGATTAGTGAATCTATCGAAAAAGGCTTCCTTTCTAGGATAATTACTCTTGACATATCAAAGGCCTTCGATAAGGTATGATCTACTTCACAAGATTTCCAGCTACGGTATAGCTGGAAATGTTTTCTCAATTATTAAATCATTTCCCTTTGATAGGCTCATAAAAGTAGTGCTTTATGGGCAGAAATCAGAGGCCCACAGTATTAATGCTGGAGTGCCCCAGGGGTCCATGCTGGACGCAACTATCTTCCTGATCTACATCAATGATCTCCTAAAACACATACTTAAATCATTCGCTAACATTTACGCCGATGACACGACCATCTATAGCAACACATCGAAGGCCGTAAGTAAATGACAAAGTTCTCTCTCCTCTGATCTTGAGCGCGTGGTACAGTGGGGGAAGAGGTGGCTGGTTACTTTTAATGCATATAAAACCAAGCTCATATCTTTACACCATCAACGCCCTGATTCCCATCTGGCATCAATTGAAATGGATTACTCTCGTCTTGGGGAGGCTCCATGTTTTGACAAGCTTCTGGGGTTGACCTTTACTCCTGATCTGAAATGGAACACGTACATCGTTCTGTTGCCAGAGTTGCTGGGAAAATGGTGGGATCCTTCTACCGCTCGAGAGGATATCTCACTACTGATACTCCCTCTCTGTATAAAAGCCAAGTACGTCCAAGGATGGAATACTACTGAAACATCTGGACAGGGACTGCTAAAAACAGCTTATCCTGACTTGACAGAGTACAAAATAGACTTCGTGTCTTAGTGGGGGATGCCCTCTTCTCTTCCCTGCAACCTCTCTCCCACAGAAGATACTTGCGAGCCTGTCTTTGTTTTATCGTTATTTCCATGGTAAACGCTCGTCTGAGCTTAAATCTCTGGTTCCTCCTCGCCAATCTTTCACGAAAAACACCCGTCTAGATGAAACCACTGTCATTAATTTTCCCTTTTTCCCACTCTTTATCTGTGCCTAAATCAGAACGTAGATTCCATGAACAAAGCTTCTTTTTTAGAAGTGCACGACTGTTGAACTCTCTTCCGTTTGCCTGTTTCCCACCTGACTACAACCTGGATGTCCTTAAGTTGATCATAAACAAATTCCTGATGAACCTCCCCCTTAAGTAAGACACTTTATCAAATCTCTAATACTAACGATTACTACGATACTATCCCATTGATTACTGTACACGCAACAACCCTTATCCGCAAGTGGCTTCCGAGCCTTGATAAGTGGTGACCTGCATTTATAAACAAATTTGCACTAACAGTTCGATGTAGGGCTCGTTAAGTCTCACGATAACAGAGCTGACCAACTTACTCGAGTACCACAGCTGTGGTTAATTGAGGTCAGTAAAGCGACAGAACCGAAACAACTTTTGTGTGCTGTGGCCGCTGAACATGTACACGTGTCTCAGATACAGACAATTCATCGGTCTAGTGGACATCCCGGTGTCAAAACGACATGGTACTTTGTTAAGTTAGCAAATCCACTAATAACTGAAACTGAAGTGCGGTCAGTGGTTGGGGATTGTAAAGAATGCGAGTCCATAGACCCAGTCCTGGTGCATTGGAAACCAGGTAGGCTTTATGTTCCAGAAATCTGGAGCAGGTTTGCTATGGATATAACCCATTTCGGCACTCAGTTGTACTTGGTGTTTATAGACTGTGGCCCTAGTCGTTGTGTCATTTGGAGGCAGTTGCACCGACAGGATGCTGCTAGCGCCATTAAGCAGTTGCAAAGTATATTCTGTGAAAGGTGGGCGCCGACCGAATTGCTTACAGATAATGGCGCCGCATTTTGCGAAAAGATATTTGCTGACTTTACACAAATGTGAGGCGTGTACATTCAATTTAAGTGCGCCCACGTACCACCCGGAAACAGAATAATTGAGAGATCTGATCGCACAATAAAGCGCATTGCGGCAAGAACAAAGTGCATGATCTTAGACGCGGTGTACTGGCACAACGTCACGTTTAAGGACAAGATGGCCATGACGGCACCTGCGAATGTGCTATAGAATTATAAGATCAGTGTCAAGGACATCGATAAGGTTATGGTGATCGACACCACAGTTGCTAATCCATACAAGGAGGGAGATGCGGTTCGGGTGAAGAATCCAAGGGGTAGATGCACGACGCAGTTCGGCACAGGGACAGGGACAAAAATAAATAGCCAGCACTCGATCTCAGTTGATGGAACACCACACCACATAGAGGATGTGTGCCCAGCATGCCTACATGATTGCGTAATCAGTAACGAACTCACCTCATCAGATGACGAAGCCCCACTGCTGTAAGAAAAAACAGATGAGGAAAGCTCCTCAGAAGATGACGCAACCAATGATCCAGACCAGGGAGAATTTAACGATCCGGTAGGCACAGTCACTACTGAGGAAGCTTCTAATCCATTACCCTTGAGGCGAAGTACCAGGAGGAAGTGGCCTGCTCAGCTTTGTCATTTATGTGATCTCGATATCAGGGTGGAGTGTCCGAGTATGCGCGAATGCGCACAAGCGTATGAGTCGGGCCTCGCTGCGGTGAAAAGCGAACCCAAACCTTTCGATTACAAATCAAGTTCACTAATGAACTACACCCATTTTACACGAAAGTGATGATTTTGTTTCGCCCAACGGCTATGAAAAGAACAAGCCGATAAGTGATATGTGGGTTTTGAAATACACTTCTTTAATAACATGCGTCGCGTTATTGGATTTTCGTATCGTGGCGTGTCGATTCGGCGAGATTGTTCAGGTTCTGTTTGGGAAGTCTTTATTTATTCAACGGTATTTGTTCGTGGCATGGCATGTCGATTTGGCGGTGGTATTCAGAATTGCGTGGACGAATTTGTTAAGGACCGTGCCGTCAGATGTGAAAACAAATATATATATATATATATATATATATATATATATATATATATATATATATAGTAAGTTATAAAATATATATTGCGATTAAGCTATACTGAATATTCTGCGTTTCATCCACTCCAGGACTTTTCAGGCTTATGCGCGAATTTTGTGGTTGCCTATCGTTTTTATATACGCACCTTCTATTGAGATTTTAGTTAGCCAATCAGCTTTCTAGTATCCACCGCGCCCTTCCTATCAGCCAATGAGCATGCAGTTACCGGACAAAGGCCTATTTGTCCTCTGGTTGACATGTTCCTTTGTGTGTGCACTATTTAGCCTGGATATTTAGTTTCTTAACCTGTTTTACATCTAGGTTAGTTTTTTTAATGTTAGTTTATATATATTTATGTATATATATATACATATATATATATATACATATATGTGTGATATTTTATGTATATTCATGTTTATTTAATTTATTTATTTGTTTATTTTCTATTGTTTTGTTAGTTTTAATATTATTTTGTATCGCTATCCTAGAGGAAATTTTATCCTGTGAACACTGTTGTTCGCTATTTCTCTTCTACAGTTTAATAGATGTTGGGGTGCTTTCATGAAAAATTTGCTATCCTGTACTAAAGTACAGGATAGCAAATTTTTCATGAAAGCATAATCTACATGGGTCGTCTAGGTCTCTACATGTGGTATCTTGTCTTATTATTTTCCATTCGACTACTGGCGAATGTCCGCTTTACTTGAATTCCCAGTATTTATTTGCTAGCGTTGCTTTCATACGGTGTTTTTTTATTGTTGAATGTACTTTTGTGATCATAATATCGAGTTTTGAAATCTAAGGAAGTCATACCTACGTAATATTTCTTGTTATTCGAGGTTTCTTGCGCAAATATTCTGGCCTGGTAAACTACGCTTTTGGTTAGGCACATATTTTGAAGTGGGCAAGGTGTGCGGTGTCTACGGTTGTAATTTATCTTGTTCGTTATTAGTATTTTTATTTCTAGCATGGTTGTTGTTGTCTGGGGTTGGTTTATTATTATTATTATTATTATTATTTCTGCTAGCGTTAGTTTTATTTTTGTCATGCTGTCTACTTTTTTATTGTTTATTTTGTTGTTGTTGTTTACATTGATTTTATTTAATATGTTGTTATTATGTGCTTTAATTATCATCTCTAAATTTTCGCAGCAACTGTATGATACCTTTAAGGTATTTTTATTGAAAATTTTGTGAAATGGGTTGGTTGCAGGAAAGTGTTTTTCAATAAGATCTAGAAATTTCTTGCCAAGTTTTGTTTTTAACATTTGATTGTATAGGGCCGTATACCAAATTATAGTCCTTTTCTTCTATTTTTAATTTTATTATAGTTATTGGTGTTTTGTTCCTTATATTTGATATCGATATTTTTGTATCCACTATTTTTAGGGCTGTTTCATATATATTGGTTGACCTGTTAAATGCATTTTCATCGCTTGAGAACGTGTGTGTCGATTCAACGGTATTTGTTCGTGGCGTGGCATGTCGATTTGGCGGTGGTATTCAGAATTGCGTGGACGAATTTGTTAATGACCGTGCCGTCACATGTGTAAACACACACACATATATATATATATATATATATATATATATATATATATATATATATATATATATATATATACGTGTTGGGACTCATTTTGTCCTATAAACAAAAATACAAGGTTTGGCGAGGGGTGACCAGAGATTGGAGTTCAGACGAGCACCTGCCATGGAAATAACGATAAAACAAGGATAGGCTCGCACCGTCTCTTCTGTGGGAGAGAGGCTGCAGGATAGAGAAAAGGGCATCCCCTACTAAGCCACGAAGTCTATTTTGTACTCTGTCAAGGCAGGATAGGCTATTTTTAGCAGCTCCTGCCCAGATATGGCAGCAGTATTCCATCCTATCTAAAATAAAAGATAACAAACTATGAAAATTTCTAATAAATTTTTTATCATTTGACTGGATCGATTAGCTAGTTAAATATGTAGCACCTTGTTCTCATAGATACGAACTAATTTCTCCTGGAGTTATTTGTTTTGAGTGCTCAATTATATCAAAGTCAAAAAACATAACTTTAATTGTAAAAACAGTTTTTAGATTTAAAATATAGAACAGTTACGGTCAATTAAACGCATCGCAGCTGTCAAATATATGTTTGTATAAGATTTTACGATTAAAAATATTTATAGAAGTACATCTTAAGGTATTGCAAGTATTAAATTTAAAGCTAACATTGTTTTAAGTTCATTAGGCTTCCAAAATTTAAATCAAAATTTGTAATTTATATTATTGGAATTATTACTTTTTTCTGAAATATTCGGATAATCCATTTATTATTCTGAATCCTTTTACAAAGTGTCAGTTGAGTAAACAGCCTAAGCTTTATTTTTCGTGTGCAAATTATGTATATGTGAGAAATGTGTGTGTTGAACAATTATGATCAACCGATTTCTTATATATCTTTATTTAGATTAAGATGATGGAATATAGGCAGCTGAAAAATATCCTAATCACATCGACCTTGTGATTAGGATAACATTACAGATGTTATCCTAATGTGACTATAACATTACAGATGAGCACAGTATTCTTAATCAGCCAAACAATTAAAGAACACAGTTAAATAACGAGACAGCACATTTCTATCAACCAAGAAGCAACAATTCAATTTAGAAAAAAACTCATGAAATCATCAGCATGTAAGTACAAGAAAAAAAGTAATATTTTGAAATTAACAATATCTTTAAGTAAGCTTTTAATTTTTCTGAAGTATGAGTAGAAATACGAAAGATAAGCAAAACGGGTAAAGGTGATTCTCTAATTTCATAACTAGATAAATATTATTTTTCGATACTAAAATGTCTTTTTATCTCATCGGAACTGCTTACCGGATGAGAGCAGATATTGACAAGAGAAATAAACGGATTCTTCAAAAAAAAAAAAAAAAAGAAAAGAAAAACTTAATGAGAAAATAAGGTTTCATTTACTTGAAATAGGTTATACTATTAACGCCCTGATTTGCGTGTTTCATAAACTTACTTTTTAATTTTGTTTTAACACTGTAAAAATGATAGGGAAACAAAGGAAACGCATACTACAAGTAAGCGACGAATTCAGATCTAATTGTGAACATTAAAAGTAAATTATATGGGAACATCTTAAACTGCGGTTTATCTCTCGTCTTTAGGTGTTTATAAGCAGTTTACATGATCTTTTAACACAAGTGACTTTGCAGTTCATTGCACTTGTATCGTCTACTTACACCATCACATAAGACTTGTAGTGTAGCTGGGATTACTACTTTTTCTCGGAACAACAATACTTCATTGCACAGAAAATAAGCTTCCACCGTCGATTCATACGATTTAATTTTTGGTTTCATTTCTTTGATGGAACTATCTTCTGCAGCCTCCTTTATTATATCTTCCAAAGTGACTGGTAGTTCCCTGACCGTATTGCATATTATTTGTGTATAGTCCTTTTAACTTTGCAATTACTGTGTCTTCTAGCGGTTTACTTGATTTCGGGATTAATCGCGACAATCTTTTTCGTAACTTAACTTCTTAGATGTAAGAAATTTCATACTGAAATCGTAATTCAGTAGAATAGTCGCCCATTTTTGAAGTCCGTTGGCTTTTTAAGTTGGCAGACCTTTTTTAGAGCCAAACATGGTTATAAGCGGCTTATAGTCAGTTTGCAATTTAAATTTACGACCGTGTAAAAATCGGTGGAATTTTGTAACACCGAATATGATCCCCAGTGCTTCCTTTTCGATTTGGGAGTAATTCTTCTCGGCAGGAAGTAAAGTTCTTGACGCATGGGCGATCGGCTTAGTGGACCTATCAGGCATCTTGTGTAGTACACACGCCCCGATCCCATAAGACATTGCGTCAGTTGTGACAATAATCTCTTCTTTCGGATTGAAATGAGTCAGGGATAAATTGGAGGTTAATACATCTTTTAATTTCTTAAACGCTGCCTGGCACTCGGGCGTCCAGTCTTATTTTTGTCTTTTTTTTAAAGTACATAAAATGGCGCACGCAATTCATGCATGGTCTTAATGAACGTTTGATAATAGTTCGCGAGCCCTAAAAACTCTGCAATGTAGTTACATTATGAGGTTCTGGCATGACTTTTATAGATGTGGGTCTGTCTGGATCGGGTTTCCTCCCGTCCTTATCTATGATATGACCCAGGTATTTAATTCTTTCCCAAAAAATCACATTTTGCTTCTTTCAATGTGAAGCCGTATATTTTATTCTGTCAAACACTTGAAATGCATGATCTCTATGTTGTTCAACATTTTGACTACGCATAAGAATATCGTCCAGATAGCCTATTTCGAAATCTAAACCGCTTATCAAAGTATCAATTAACTGTTGAAAAATTGCAGGTGCTACTTTTATACCAAATGCTTATCTCTTGATTTTATAAAGTCATTTGTGCGTTGAGATGCACAAAAGTTTCGAGCTTTCTTCCTCTACTGGTATTTGTAGGTACGCCTCGCTTAAGTCTATTTTGGAAAAATATTTTCCGCCACTTAACTTCGCGAATATTTCCTCTGGGTTTTGTAGCAGGTACTGATAATCGTTGAGCGCCGCATTCAATCTGGTCGAAAAGTCCGCATATACCCTAATCTCTTTAGATTTTTTTTCACGTATATGGTGGAGACTGCCCACTCACTATAGTTAATAGGGGTTAAAATCCCAGCGTTTACTGGTCTTTGTAACACCTTTTCAATTTTTTTTTATTTCAAAGATACGCTCCGTGACTTTTTAAATATCGGTTTTGCTTCGCCATCAATTCCAATCTCGCCTTTATTTTTGAGCAGCAGCCAAGATTTTCAGAGAAAACATTTGGGAACGATTTTTAGAACGCTTTTTGCAGTTTGTCGGCTTCGGCTGTGAGGTTTTCGACTTTGTGACAAAATATCATTTATTGGCGAGTCCTATAATTCAAATTCCTGAATCTAATCGGTCCCGAATAAGTTCACTGCGTTCCTCAGAACGAACACTTTTACCCTTTTTGTCGTTATTTTTAATGACACATTAATAAGTAGCTCGCCCCCAAAACTTATTTTTTCACCACTTACCGATCTTACGACTTAATTCGTCTTTGTCATCCTAGGCTTTCTTATTCGCTTTCCCGTATGAAAATTTATAATTGATAAATCCGATCCTTAAGCGAGCTGCAGTTTTACTCCTTTATTTCTGATTCAAACCGTAACACACTTCCTTATGTCCTCTGTTGGTGAAAGATCCATTTTTGCTGTTTTTACCTAGCTCTATTTTGCTACTTTTACTTTGCAATATGAGGACTTGTGTCCTGCACGCCTGCATAGGTCACATGTTATTTTCCTTTGGTACTGGCATGCATTGTAACCATGAGGTCCCCCACATTTTCTACAAGGGGTTCTAGGATTTTGTCTATCCTGAGAATTTTGTGAAGGGTTCTTGTTGCCTCTACCTTGGTAATTGCTAGCAGGTGGCTGAACTTTATTTTTGAAGCGTATTTTTTATGTGAGCGATACCTGCTTCCTCTATGTTTCGGGAATCTTGCTTCATTGCAACGAACTGCTGACAATCTTCAGCCAGTTTCTGAAGCGCCAAATCAGGTTCTAATTCCAATTTATTTAGAGCACGACATCTTATATTGGCGTCTTTTGTGACTATCAAACCTTGTGTGAATATTAAGCATTTGAAATTGTCCGCCGTTAATGACGACAATTTGAAATCGTCACAGTGCGTATTAATTATAGACGCAAATGTCGTATAGTCCTGACTCTTCTTACGTGTAAGATTCATGCATTTCCATCTTTTATAAAAAAGGCTTCTGTTTGGAGAGTAGAACTCCATTAATAGTTTGACTGCCTCGCCAAACGACAATTCTTTGTTTTTTCTGGTAAAATATAGTCCATGAATTTGTTATATCTAACTGCCGTAGCAATAAACGAACCTTCTTTTGATTCGTCTATGCACTACCATCAATTTTTTAAAAGGTCTTCGCATCTTGTGAAAAACGCCTCAAACGTTAGGTCTTCCTCATGAGCATAGTGAAATATATCAATAGCTGACCAAATCGCATTTTGGGAAAAAGCCGTGCTGATTTCTTCTCCGCTGTCTTTATTCACTAAAACTTGCGTTATCAAATCCATTTTTATATTTGATTGTTTTTCTTGCACTAAATATATTTTTTCAATACCAATATTTGTTCATTCAATTCTTTCCGATATCTTTCCTGTTTTTCCTCTAAGAATTTCATTAAATCTAACTGCTTTTCCAAGGTTTGTTCGTTCATTTCTTTCTTGTCTCTTATTTGTTGTTCTTAAACTAAACTGTTTTCTTCGATTAGTTACTGCATTGCCAATTGTTTCTCTTCGTTTTGTTTCTGTATTGCCAATTGTTTCTCTTCGTTTTGTTTCTGTATTACCAATTGTTTCTCTTTGTTTTGGTTCTGTACTACCAATTGTTTCTCTTCGTTTTGGTTCTGTGTTACCAATTGTTTCTCTTCGTTTTGTTTCTGTATTACCAATTGTTTCTCTTCGTTTTGTTTCTGTATTTCCAATTGTTTCTCTTCGTTTAGTATCTGTATTACCAATTGTTTCTCTTCGTTTTGGTTGTGTATTACCAATTGTTTCTCTTCGTTTTGGTTCTGTATTACCAATTGTTTATCTTCGTTTTGTATCTGTATTACCAATTGTTTCTCTTCGTTTTGTATCTGTATTACCAATTGTTTCTCTTCGTTTTGTTTCTGTATTACCAATTGTTTCTCTTCGTTTTGGTTCTGTATTGCAAATTGTTTCTCTTCGTTTTGTATCTGTATTACCAATTGTTTCTCTTCGTTTTGGTTCTGTATTACCAATTGTTTCTCTTCGTTTTGGTTCTGTATTACCAATTGTTTCTCTTTGTTTTGTTTTTGTATTACTAATTGTTTCTCTTCGTTTTGTTTCTGTATTACCAATTGTTTTTTTTTGGTTTTGTATCTGTATTACCAATTGTTTCTCTTCGTTTTGTTTCTGTATTACGAATTGTTTCTCTTCGTTTTGTATCTGTATTACCAATTGTTTCTCTTCGTTTTGTTTTTCTATTAGCAATTGTTTCTCTTCGTTTTGTTTCTGTATTACGAATTGTTTCTCTTCGTTTTGTTTCTGTATTACCAATTGTTTCTCTTCGTTTTGTTTCTGTATTAGCAGTTGTTTCTCTTCGTTTTGTTTCTGTATTAGCAATTGTTTCTCTTCGTTTTGTTTCTGTATTACCAATTGTTTCTCTTCGTTTTGTTTCTGTATTGCCAATTGTTTTTTTTGGGTTTTGTATCTGTATTACCAATTGTTTCTCTTCGTTTTGTTTCTGTATTACGAATTGTTTCTCTTCGTTTTGTTTCTGTATTACCAATTGTTTCTCTTCGTTTTGTATCTGTATTACCAATTGCTTCTCTTCGTTTTGTTTCTGTATTAGCAATTGTTTCTCTTCGTTTTGTTTCTGTATTACCAATTGTTTCTCTTCGTTTTTTTTCTGTATTACTAATTGTTTCTCTTCGTTTTGTTTCTGTATTACCAATTGTTTCTCTTCGTTTTGTATCTGTATTACCAATTGCTTCTCTTCGTTTTGTTTCTGTATTAGCAATTGTTTCTCTTCGTTTTGTTTCTGTATTACCAATTGTTTCACTTCGTTTTGTTTCTGTATTACCAATTGCTTCTCTTCGTTTTGTATCTGTATTACCAATTGTTTCTCTTTGTTTTGGTTCTGTATTACCAATTGTTTCTCTTCGTTTTGTTTCTGTATTACCAATTGCGTCTCTTCGTTTTTTTCTGTATTAGCAATTGTTTCTCTTCGTTTTGTTTCTGTATTACCAATTGTTTCTCTTCGTTTTGTTTCTGTATTACCAATTGTTTCTCTTCGTTTTGTTTCTGTATTACCAATTGTTTCTCTTCGTTTTGTTTCTGTATTGCCAATTGTTTTTTTTGTTTTGTATCTGTATTACCAATTGTTTCTCTTCGTTTTGTTTCTGTATTGCCAATTGTTTTTTTTTTTTGGTTTTGTATCTGTATTACCAATTGTTTCTCTTCGTTTTGTTTCTGTATTACCAATTGTTTCTCTTCGTTTTTTTCTGTATTACGAATTGTTTCTCTTCGTTTTGTTTCTGTATTACCAATTGTTTCTTTTCGTTTTGTTTCTGTATTACCAATTGTTTCTCTTTGTTTTGTTTCTGTATTAGCAATTGTTTCTCTTCGTTTTGTTTCTGTATTACCAATTGTTTCTCTTCGTTTTGTTTCTGTATTACCAATTGTTTCTCTTCGTTTTGTTTCTGTATTAGCAATTGTTTCTCTTCGTTTTGTTTCTGTATTAGCAATTGTTTCTCTTCGTTTTTTTTCTGTATTACGAATTGTTTCTCTTCGTTTTGTTTCTGTATTACCAATTGTTTCTCTTCGTTTTGTTTCTGTATTACCAATTGTTTCTCTTCGTTTTGTTTCTGTATTACCAATTGTTTCTCTTCGTTTTGTTTCTGTATTGCCAATTGTTTTTTTTGTTTTGTATCTGTATTACCAATTGTTTCTCTTCGTTTTGTTTCTGTATTGCCAATTGTTTTTTTTTGGTTTTGTTTCTGTATTACCAATTGTTTCTCTTCGTTTTTTTCTGTATTACGAATTGTTTCTCTTCGTTTTGTTTCTGTATTACCAATTGTTTCTTTTCGTTTTGTTTCTGTATTACCAATTGTTTCTCTTTGTTTTGTTTCTGTATTAGCAATTGTTTCTCTTCGTTTTGTTTCTGTATTACCAATTGTTTCTCTTCGTTTTGTTTCTGTATTAGCAATTGTTTCTCTTCGTTTTGTTTCTGTATTACCAATTGTTTCTCTTCGTTTTGTTTCTGTATTAGCAATTGTTTCTCTTCGTTTTGTTTTTCTATTAGTGATTGTTTCTCTTCGTTTTTTTCTGTATTACGAATTGTTTCTCTTCGTTTTGTTTCTGTATTGCCAATTGTTTCTCTTCGTTTTGTTTTTGTATTACCAATTGTTATTCTCTGAACCTTTTTCCAAGTTCTAATTATTGACTTTGTTGGAATCTCACGACTTCTAAAATGTGTTTGGGAAGCTCGTTCATTTTATTGTTTTTTGGGGGATTATTTAATGGGAAAATGAGTTTTATCAGAAACAACCTAATTCGTTGATTTACTTTTCCTATAGTACCAACTCTAGAGAAAAAAAAAACTTTCAAAATTCGTACCCGCTTATTTAATGAATATTTCTTTCATATATTTATTTCCTCGTGTGGCAATTTTTATGAGAAAATAATCCGGCAGTTGCATTCATACGGAAAGCAGTAGATTTCGTTCGTCATTGTTTAATTTTCGTAACGTTTAGGTCCAAGGTTCAATTCCTTGTTGATCTTACACATTTTTTCCTCTTTTTTCGTAAAAAAAACGTTCTTTATCTGTGAAAGAGGGTTTATATTTATTTAATATTTGCTATTCTTTTTGATCACTGTGCAAAAAATGTCATTTTCTCGTTAACTGTTTATTTGTCGTGTTTAGCGAAATTGTTTTCTTCTTCTCCTTCGACGTGCAGTCCCGTCGACGAGTGAAAAGTGTATTTTAATCGGATTAAAATCCGACGTCTTTTTTAATATGTGCAAATACTCGCTTTAGCCAATGAAATAAACTATATCATTTACTTTTGCAGGACTTTTTTTCCTTTTTCCAACGCAAATGCCTTTTAACCATAAGAGGTATTAGCAAGACATCTTTTTAGAACGACAAGTTTTTTTGTACTTACTGAAAACTTGGTCTCGTTAATTAAATAGCAATAATTCTCCACGCAATTCGTTTCATGAGTTTTGTTTCAGCTCGTAGTTTACGTTTTAGTAGCTTTTTCAACAGCAAGATAAAGCTTTTTGGTGACATCTTTCTAAAATCCGTCTGTCGGCAAGAATTTGTTACCCCTTTTGGAAGTATTCTTTATCCCGTGTTTGTGAATTTTTACGCTCGAATGTTGTTTTTTTCCAACGTAGAGAAAGAGTTTTTCCCAGTCTTTATCGACCTTTGGAAAAATAAATACTTTTGAGGTTTCGAATTTCCCTCGAGTGTAGGAAAAAATTATTTCGAATATCCGTGTGTGCTCTTTTTTCTTGAATCCTTTTGGTCGTCAAATGCTATCTTCCAATGGCTGCTTTATTTCTAGAGTGAATTCCTTGCCCGAATATTCGTCGTTCAGTTGTTGTTAGCTATTGTTGTAGATTGATCCAGGGAGTTCTTGAGTCGTCCTTGTCAGCCAGTTTTTGTAGACCCGTGCTAGGGGTTACAAATGAAAGAAACCACAAGCAGTGTAAAGTGTATAAAATATAATATGTATTTATCATAAAGAATATAGGAGCCACTAAAGTGGTATGAGAGAAACGTGTCCGTAGCATGCGGTTAAACATGTAATGGATGTCTCTATTTAGTATCTAGAACCAGTATCTTGTCTATTCCTCACTTAACAATCTGTGAAAGTTTCGTATTGGTTGAATAATGCAGGATTCTTTTCTGAGTTTTCAGAGAAAACACGTTATTATTCCCACTAAAACAGTAATGCAGTGAAAACATTTGTCTATTAATTAGTACTCATGCATAAGTGTTTATACATACATATATATATATATATATATATATATATATAAATATATATATATTTCAAGTACTAAAAATGTTTTTCTTATACGTATTTTTTTATTTATAAATCTCACTTCTTACATATTGAATTAATAATCTGATCTTGTATTTTTTCTTTTGAGCTAAAGATTAGTTAAAATTATATACGCACATACATATACACAAACACACATGCACACATATATATGTATACATATGTATAAGTGTACATATATTTAACTATAATCCTATGAATTCGTTTTTCTTTTGTGTGTATTGATATTCATATTAAAAACCTCCTTTTCTATTTATTTAAAAAGAAAATACAATTTTCTTATATATGGGTTGTGGAATTGCAGATACTAGCAAGAGATCTAGCTAATTTTCATATACTTTTAAACATTCATTTTAATTAATTACCTATTAGTTGCTTCGGTTTTCTAATGGGATAATCATCTTTAGTTAACTATTACGTGTAATTATATTCATGCAGATATTCTCCATAATTTATACTTGCATAATATTTACGTAAAAAGCTTATAGTAAACACAAAGTTGTTTCCATATATGTTTATGTGTATGCATATATTTTTGTTTAACAAATGTTGCCTACCAAACTACTCCTAGTAGTTTTGGCCTACAGACATGAACTCCATATATAAGGCATTTGGAGGCACGCAAAACGTTACGTTTGGATTTTAGCCCGGAAAAATCGGAGCAAAAGTGTGAAAATTAAAAAAAATGAAATTTGCCAGGTGAAGGTCAACGCCGGCATTTCGAATGCATAACGTAGTAGCTATTGGTTCAGGTTTTAAGTTTTAGCCTTGCAGCAAACATGTTTTCATAGCCCAGTCATTGACGACAGAGGCAAAATAAATCGTGAGTTGAACGTTTTATTTTCGATTCTCGGTGGTGGCGCATGAGTCCTTTTTTAAAATACTTTTTAAATCATTACTATATATTGCATCAAATCTATCTATCTATATACATTTCTAGATATCTATAAAAGTGAAAATGTCTGTCTGTCTTTTTTCTATGGTAGTTAAGGAAGGTTATTATACAGAAAGGCATTACTTTACATATTCACACTTTTTAATATATACATATACACATAACCTTATGAACAGTGCATAGGGCCCGAGCAAAGACGGGTGGAAATGCTAGTATATATATATATAAATCAAACACTACCGTTTTTAAATATGTGGTTTAATGTATTTTTTCTTATGAAGAACTGTTTAAAGCTTTACAGCTCACTCTTTTTATAACCAAAAATTTATAAATTTTTACAGTTTATCGGTCAAATTCTTAGCTATATTATGTAATAACATTTTTTTTCGTTCATGAAAACGGACATTACAATAAAATTACAAGTGCTACAAAATTTGAAGAATAAGAAAGGAATGTGAGATGGAGTTTCTTCTCATTGTCTCTTGGCTATTTTAATGGCTTTGGATTAGCAACAATAAAAAGAACGATAGTGCAAGACAAGCCGTGTATTAATAAAACACAAACAAAGGGTTACAGAATAAAAAAGCTTGATTTGAGCTCCACCGAGAATGCATGGGATCGTTAATCGTTCCTGTATATATGGACAGTATTTGAGTTCATTCAGATAATGGTTCCCCACAACACCCACTGCAAACTTATTTCACCACGTGTGAAATCAGTATTGGGGGGGGGGTTCTTTCTCTTTCTGAAAATGCGTCTTTGTTCTGGAATGATTTATGGAGGATATATGTCGAAAATGCTATATACTGTCTCTACGCCTTACTTTGGTTGCTCTGCTTGATCCTGGAGATGCGGTTTTTATTTTTTGTTGTTGGTTTTTATGTTCGAATGTTGGGCTCTGAATGATATATGTGACATTATGGAACTTTTGTGAGATGCTGCTTTGTTCCCAAAAGGAAACGGTGTTCTTGAAACGCTTAAAATAGGCTTTATCGATGAGGTTTAATCATTTTGTGTTCATGGTTGATGTTCTCTGTTGCATTGCGTTTTAAGCAGCAATTTATCAATAACTGATACGATGTTTCGCCCAAACATGATTTCAACTGAAAATTCGGCATCTGGCATGTTAGAATTTTTTGTGATTCTATAAACTTACAAAAATTGTTTGGAAACTTCTTTCGTTGGTATGACGTACACTTTCTTTTACACCTTTTTTTAGAAACGTCCGGCTTGTCAGTTGATCCTAAGATCGTACTGAAGGTTCGTGATATGCTTAACATAGTATGTTACGCAGAATTCCTTGAAATTTACCGAGGTGAACTGGGTATCGTTGACGCTGACTAGACAGTGTGGGACCCCCATCAAACAACTCTAATAAAAAATCATAGTCTTTGCTGTGGTCAGTTTATGCATCTCAGTACCTGTGACCGTTTGAAGTAGTTGTCTACTACTATCAGGTAGTAGAAGCTAATCACTATCCCGCATAGTCAGTGTTGATCCTGCACCACGGTTGTTTAACTTTAGGTCAAGGATTATGTGCTATAAGATGTACCTTGTAGCCAAAGCTCAGCCGATTCATGTTTACAACATGTTGCTATTGTCTTGTTCCGAAGATGGCAAGTAGAAGACACTTCTTAAAGGGTTTTCATCCAGTTTTTTCCTAGATGATCCATGTGAAAATCCTTGAGTATTCTTTATTTTGAAGGGTTTTGGGGATGCCAGCTCTTTCACTATACAACAGTAATTCCACGCAAACAAAAATCGTCTGAAACGGTATTTTTTAGTATTAACGTCTGCTTAGTGGTTTGGATGTAATTCTCATTCACCTTTGCCTTAATATCGTGGAATTTTACCGGCAGTTCGCGGATAATATTATTAATCATGCTTTTCAATTCGCTATTACTACGCCGCGAATACCGAGCCTCCGAGTTGCTCGATTTTGAGAAGAATTAGTCTCGACAGACCATCCGCGTGTGCAACTTGTTTCGAGGAAAGAAATTCTAGTGTTAAATCGTTATTAAGAAGAATCATTCCACATCTCAAAAGCCGATTCGTTGTGAATGTGGAAAGTCCGATGTTTTTATCCAAAAATTGATATCAAAGGCATATGGTTCATTTGTAGAAAAATGTCTTCCCTACAGAGAACGGTGGAATTTGAAACGGCGAAAGTGATGTCTAGTCTTTATTTTTTGATCCGAGAATTATTTTTTTCCGCAAGAAATAGAGTCCGAAATGCCAAAGCGATTGGCTGCTTTGAGCCATCCAGCACGCTATGTTATATACATTCGCCAATGCGATACTGGCTAGCGTCGCTAACAAATAAATATCTAAATTGTGGTTAAAATGAGTTAAGAACTATTTTGAAGTAAGATTTTTTATTTCTTGAAATGATGCTGTGCAATACGATGTCCATTCTCAATGTTTATCCTTCTTTAGTAATAGTACAGTGGTGCGCGAAGTTTGTGCCTGTTGGCGACAAACCATTAGTCATAATTTTCCCAGCCTAGAATGTTTTTTTACATAGGTATCACGGCATATCAAGGCCAAGAGGCCAATATAGTACTCGTTAGTAATAGAAATTCGGTAAATTTGTTAACTTATATGGAACGGCTCATCCAAAACTTGTTTACGTTAGGCTTGAAGACAACCATATTGTAGTCAGTTGGAAAGCAGAAAAACGGAAGACAATTCCATAGGCGTGCAGTTCCAAGGAAGAAGCTCTTTTCATAGAATCTACG
Organism: Euprymna scolopes; assembly: GCF_053919585.1. Taxonomy (NCBI): domain Eukaryota; kingdom Metazoa; phylum Mollusca; class Cephalopoda; order Sepiida; family Sepiolidae; genus Euprymna; species Euprymna scolopes. The sequence continues at coordinate 11,139,634 of NC_136513.1, forward strand.
TTTAGGTGTAGGTACAAATAAAGAGAAGGGAGAAATTATTAATAGTATTTTCTGCTACATTTTTAGTACCCCCCCCAAGTCCAGGAGTAAATATATCTATTCAAGACAGACAGATTCTACGATAATTGCATGGGGTAAACGCTAATAAAAACCCATGGACGCCATCTTGGAACTCTCTTCCGCTCAGGCCGAAACACAACAGACGTGTCCGAGGTAAGCTCTCTATTTTCCCTCATTTCGGTTATTGCTAATTCTGCTACACTTCCCCCATATCTTATGATCACAAACGGGGCAGGGGGGCAGTCGTCTTTTTCGGGTACTTCTTTGAAGAACCGGAGGCAGCACTTCCTCCTTGCCATCTTCCTCATTACCACCGTTATCGAAACCAGCCTGTTTCACAATCAGCGCAGGGGGACAGTATCCCTTTTTGTCGGGTACTCCTTCGTAAAGGCAAGACGGGTGGTCCCTCTTCCACTTCTTCAGTATGTGCATTATGTGGCTCAAAATCCTCTCCGTACTCCTGCATCATACTCTCTGTCCTTTCAGTAGACATTGTACTGTCTGAGTATTCCTCTTCCTCCGATGTAACAACATAATGGCAAGCGCGCAGATCTTTCACGTGGCGAGGCACACCGTTCACCAAAATCGATTGAGGGCTGATTACCTTGGTCACCTCACCCTTGCCGAACCTCGTGGTACATCGATTTTGCGGTCTTTTGACCCACACGCGATCTCCAACCTGGCCAGAGCTGGTCCTTCAACCGCTCCGGGTTCTTGCACTCCAACCCGAATTGCGCTGGTGTTCTCTTACACGGGTCGCGGCACCACGTCTTCGTTGACAAAAATGTTATAAATGTAAGCAGACGCTGCGCGGCTTACAACTTCTTCCTAAGATAATACTTCTTCCTAAGATAATACTTGCTCTCATTATCAGGGGAGCCACATTCAAACCGAACCACAGACGGCGCAGACAGTATTTTTTCCCGTCGATTTCCACAGTCTGGTATGGCCACAGTGTCTCATGGACCCGAACTTGTAGGTATGCTCTCCCCAGGTCCAGTAGAGACACGTTAGCACCTTTTTGTCTCAATTCACGCAGCTTAGCCGCACAAACATCTGCGTTGGCCGTAAACGCGTCTACGTAATGATTTAGCTACCGGGCGCACTTTGGCGTTGTTCTGCTGTATCACAGCCATTAGGGGAATTAGCCCTTGGGGGTCCCAATTTTTCCTCTGGGTACAGCACGAGCCAACCATTATTTATCCAGGTGCGGAGCGCCTGCGTGTATTCTTCACGGATTTCTGCCGGCATTGAGTATTCTGACACTCAATTGTGTAGCCTTTCAGGGGAGGGGTTCTCAGACAACTTCCACGATGCGGTCCACGTTCGGTTTTGATCGTAAAGATGGCAGTGAAATCCGGTTCATTAATAGAAATGGCTGCGCATTTAATATTTTACCTGCCGCCAAGCAGCACTGATCCTGTAGGCTTGACAACGAGACCTCTCAGAGCTTTTATTGCGTCGATCCCTAGAAGTAAGACAAACCCCAGCGATTTGCCACGCACCACCAACACGTCGATTCTGGCAGACACACCTTCATCCGTGGACACAGAGACCATTCCAACACACCAGCACGCATGGGACATTCCACCAATCGTTTGGACATTCACGTTCGTTTTTCTCCAAGACCGGCACCGGTCTGCATGTAAAATCGTCCGAGAGCATCCTGTATCAATAAGCGCCAAACATCGTGCCCATCAACATGGATACTTATCACCGGGAGCGTCGTGTTCCTATCTTGGTGGGGAAGGAGACTGGCGCTTATGCGTCCTTCCCTTGCTCGTTTCCCGAACAGTTCCGAGCCCAGTGTCCACTCTCACCGCAACGTTTTCGACGGTCCTTTGCAAGGTGGCCTTTAACATTGCATTTGAAACAGGCCACACTAACAGGAATATTCTGGGCCCTGTTGTTGTTGGGTGAGCGTGTGACTGCAACCACATTCTGATTTTGTTCCCCAGTCGTCGTCAAAATTCTCGCTCTCGACATTAACTCCCCCATGGTCAGGGCTTTGATGTTCGGCACCTGTTGAAGAGCAATTGAGATGGTGTCAGGGAACCCAGTGACGAAAGTCAATTTTGTGAGTCTCTCTAAGCTATCTCCTGTTAATCTGGCCAATCCAACCAACTGCCTGATTCTTTTGGCGTAAACATCCACACGTTCGCCAGCCCATCTAACCATAGTTATTCTTCTGTATGCTGTAAATGCGTCGTCGGTAAATGCTTCCATTAATCGGGCTTCAATTTGGTCTATTTTCTTTTGATCGTCCTCCATTTCCATGTCGAGGGCCAGTGCATCACCTTTCAGATATAAAGGTAGCAGACTCACTACATCATCCACCCGCTGAAGTTGTGCGACATGTCTCACTTTTTTCAGCCAGGCTACAACGTCTCCCTCGCCAGAGAACGGCTTGATAATATCACTGTTTATCCGCACCTTCGCCATAGTCGTGCCAAATTAGCTTGAAGCAAAATGTAGTAAGCAAAAGAAAAATAAATCAGGAACACAGATAGGAAATAGTATCGCCCACCTCTAGAGGAGAGGGATTTCTTGTCTCTAATAACCGTGGAGAAAGAAGACAAAAAAAAAAACAGAAAAAAAACTCGCTTCCCGCAGACACGTGGTTCGTCACAAAGCACAATCCAATCGCCACAATCTGCAGGACGATCGCTGACTGCTTTCCAGTGACCTGCCTTTATAGCGACCGGAAATCATGTATTTGCATAATCGCGCGAGAGCAGACAGATTCTATGATAATTGCATGGGGTAAACGCTAAACCCATGGACGCCATCTTGGAACTCTCTTCCGCTCAGACCGAAACACAACAGACGTATCCGAGGTAAGCTCTCTATTTTCCCTCATTTCGGTTATTGCTAATTCTGCTACATTTTCTACGTTTTAAAGTTTAATATTATGAGATCAAATCTACTGTCAACCTGAAGTTTGATTAACATACCTGCAGAGAATTTTGACCCTTACGTATTTACGTAGGTTTCTTCTGGGGGATATCTTTTGATGGTTTGGCGCACACGACTTTTGTTCTGATTTACCTGCAGTAAGAGTAAGTACGTCCTATTTTATTACATATAAGACATTTTTTGTTAAGTATAAGCACTTGTGGATCCAGTGTTTACCATCACATCTGAAACAAGGGTTAGGTGCGTTTGTTTTTTTTCAGAATTTGGGTGGTAATTTTGTGTATACTTTCTAGTATTATAAATCGTCGGGTTGTCTTCGTTAGTTTATTTATTTTTACGATGTCCGCTTCGATATTTCTTGCATCTTTTGTTCATTATTTCTACTTTCTGACACTCCTGAGTGTCATTTTCTGTTCGGTTTTAAACTTCGTTAAAATTCTGCACCTATTTTCTTGACAACATATTTAAAATTTCCTGCTATTTATTCCGACAGCTCGAAGTACTCGCAATGATTGTTGCCTACGTGACAAAGTTGTCATTATCGTTGTGGGTTTTGTTTAAGCATTTACATTTCTAAGACATTCTGGGGAAGAATTGTTCTCTCAGCAGATGAGGCCTCTCATTGAATGATAACTGCCCGGTTTTCCGAAGCAAGATGGTCCACGAATTTGTCGTGTTCAGTCGGTTCAAGCTTACGTAGTAGCAGTCGGTCTTTTTCTAGTCAGGCCAATTACCGCAGTTGATATTAAAATTGTGTTTATATCTCCTGAAACAAGCTGCGGATTATTTTACATCATCTTCCTAGTCCCATCGGCGAAACGTTGTCTCACTCCGCCTATTCTACAAATATTTAAATGGTGAATGCTCTGACGAACTGCAAGCACTTGTGCCACCACGACGTGAACACCCTCGACAAACCCGACAGCTACTATATCCCACCCCACACTGTAGAGATCCCTAGATGTAAAATATCTTTCTACTCCAGTAGTTTCTTCCCCAGAACCGCTAGACTTTGGAATTCCATTCCAGGTCCCTGCTTCCCCAACTGTACTGACGTGCAGAAGTTCAAGTGCAACGTGAAACGACATATTGCTGCCCAAATCCCTACATAGTATCCCAGTAGTTGTTGCCCCTGATAGTAGCCCCCTATACCAAAGTGGCAATGTGCCTTGTTTGGGGTAAACATGTGATAAAAAATTGCGGATTATATCGTATTTTGTTACTCTTAAAATTTTGTGTTTGTAGATCCTCTGCCTGTTGCTGGCGCTTATACGATTGTTTTTGATTTTGTTCCGGACCAGTGTTTCTGATGTTCCATAGATTATTCTGACCATTGTTTCTGCACGTCTACTTGTAGAGATGTGCTACAATTGCCTGTTTTTCTTCCCATTTCTCTAATAAGTCTTCTTGCATCTTTTTTTGTTACATTTGCAGTTTCGTTATCTGAGCCAGAGCTGACCTTATCTCTTCATCGTGTCTTGGTTGTTAGTTTAGAAAGAAAAGAGTCCAGATTTAATCCTTTTTAATGTCCATCAGGAAAGAGAATTCTGTAGTTCGACTATATTCCTCCCTCTTTTTGCAAACATCAGGATAGAAATAATGACTAGTTTTACATTATTTAGCACAGTTTGGAATAATATGTCTCAAAATGAAATGTCCCGTGCACTTAATTTTAAAGCGTTTGGATGTCTCTTGGTTTAGACAAAAAAGAAAACAGAGGAATACAATCATTTTAACGTAAATAAAAACCAAAGTGCACAGTTAACAGTCTAAAAAAATATGTAGATTTTTTTTACATGGGGGAAAGTAAACACTGGAGTAAAGACTGTTTTACTATTTAGTCATTCAGAAAGAATAATCGCGACTAATCTTTTTAAACACTCCAAAAATTTTATCTAATTTTGTTCTTTTAGAGCTTTGAAAATAGCAATGTAAAATGAAGTTTACAAAAAATCTTTCTGCTGCAATATTCTAAGTTGTATATTTATTTTAATTTTATGAGGATATCTTTTCTTTTAAAAAGAGGCGGTGTTTACGTGGCAATCTAGACACCATACATTGAAATTGACAGCTGGAAGAAACGGAGAACGTTAAGAGAAAAAGAAAAAGAAAACTAAAACGAAAAGAGAAAGGCAAAACAGTTAAGTTATAGCGTCTTAAGATGTGGAAAGAGGATACACATAGTAAAATTATGTATGAAAGAGAAGAGAGGATGGTGTTAATACAAAAATATGTTATGAAGAAAATATACATTGAAAAGGCAAGAGGTTAGTTAAAAACAGAGGGGTGGGCACAGATATATGTATACATAGAAATTACATCTCTCATGCATATACGCATATTCACTCACAGACACACACTAACATACATGTACGCTCATATATGTACATAAAAAATGTATCTTTTTTCAATTAGTAAGGCATAAAACATCTGTATGCATGTATTGTTAGTTACATTTTCTCTAGTTTTTCTGATTATAAGTAATATTTACCAGGAGAAAATTGAAAATTAAAATTAAAAGATAACGATATAATTAATGGTAACACGTTTTCAATATATATTTTCCTTTAGTCAGAACATATTACATTTGGAAATAGTGTTTATTTAATTATAGAGATTTCGTGTATTTACAACGAGCGATTAATAACCGACTGATATTCGCTTAAATGTTGTGTCACAGCAAACACTTTTGATACAACAACACTCTTTTATTGTAGAAATATTATGTTTTCTGTCTTTTTAACCGATGTTTTTTTTAATAGTTGTATTTCATGCTTACTAATATTTCTCATGCATTTGTGAAATATTTTTTGTTTAATTTCTAGTCCTTGTATCTTAGATAGATTTAGTCCTGCTTAATCTTAAATTGTTCGTTATATCAGACCATAAGATAAATACCAAGAACAAAAAAGAGGCAGAACTAATAGACGGATATGACTTAGCAGTTGAATACGGTATGGAGGATGCAGAAATTACGAGGTAACACCGATAATACTGGGAGCACTAGGAAACATCTCCAATAACCTTGAAAAAAATAACAGCTGAGATTAGAGTCGATGAGATTGCTGAAGATATAAAGCAAAATAATACATCTATACGGCTGAAAAATTAAGGAAACCCCTTGAATGCAGACTCTGATAAAGAAGTGGTAGCCGAAGATAGAGTAAAACAAAATGCAAGACCACATAGAATCGAGAAATTTGAAACATTATTATTGTAAGGAACATTTTCCTTCTAAAAACTGTCATTATCTACTGTATTTACTAATTGGAGATTCGAGGCGGATCGAGGAATATTGGAAGACCGAGGAAAGCAAACATCAGCGAGTGCAAACAGGCTGAGCCTCTGAGATGCTTACGGCCACCCAGGTTTCGGTGAAAACCAACGGTAGCTGCCAAAAGGAAATCAATGGTAAGTCGTTCCAGTAAGACAAAATGTCACATTTAATCGAATCCCTTAGAGATTTTTGGGAATCTGGTGGGATTTGTTGTCACTGAGACTCCAGTTTATACCACGTGTTTTTCTCAAAGGAATAATTTGATAATAAACTGTGAGATTACTTCTAGTGAGAAATAAACGTACTAAATAGCAAGTACACGGAAATAATCAGAAAGCTAAAAAGGATACTAGGGATTAAGAAAGGATTAGACCAAGGTAAATAAAAAAACTAGGAACAATTCATAAAGACAGGTAAGATTAAACAGAATGTCTGAAAATATTCAGCACATAACAACATTTAAAACGGTTTAAACTTAAGAAAAACATTTGATTACATAGACTTACACACATGAGCTACAAATGAAAACTGCCTATATAAAAAAGAGCAAGAGATGTAAAAAAATCTACAGAAACGGCACACGAATTCCAGAAAAGATTGAATAAGAAACAAAAAAAATGTAAGTGATACCCCCTCTCCAATGTTTAGGGTTGCATCAACCAACAGTACACTAAATAATAGTGAAGGGTCCAACTTGATAGAAAAACCGACGATAATTACGAAGAAAATGCGGATCTTAGAGAGGTTTAATGTTAATAAAAATCCAGTGGAAACAACTGGAAAGCGGTACGAAGTAATCAATGTTAAACGGATTTTGCGATCACAGAAATTCATTTGAGAAGTCTATCGAAAATGGTGGAGGGAAATGGATATCTGCAGAGTATTAAATGTCGACTTGTTTTCATCCAGACTCCATGAAACACCACAGATTGCTTTCAGCGAGTAATCTCCTATATTGACGTATTAAACTCTTAGTAACTACTACTACTACTACTACTACTAATAATAATAATAACTAGCAGGACATGTGGAAATTCCACAGCGGCATCTTTCATATGTAATATATTGCCGCTGGGCATTCTGTTAAAACTGTATCGTCCCCTACTAAAATTATAACTTTGATATATTGCCTAGGCTAACTATTTCATTACAAACCGACGAATCAATTAGCTCACTTTTCTTAATTTTTCATAATTCTTGGATTTCTTACTAATTTCGAAAATCAATTTTCATAATTTTTACTTTTGACACACATTTTTCATAATTTTGACACACATTATCACCTCCATTTACTAAAAGAATAGCTATGGGATATGGTCATGGCTGATTATTTCATTACAAACACAACAATCAATTTACTCACAGTTCATCATTTTTCATAATTCTTGGATATCTTACTAATTTCGAACGTCTTTTTTATATTTTTAACCTACATTATCGACCCGCACTTACTGAAAAAATAACAGATATATTATCTTGGCTTATACTATTACAAATACACCAATCCGTTAACTCGAATGCCATCCTTTCTTATTATTTGTGGATATGTTCCTAATTTAAACAATAATTTTTCATAATTTTGACCTACATTATCGCCCCGCTTTTTAAAAATATAATACCCTTGATTTACTGTCGGGGCTGATTATTTCATTACAAACACAACAATCAATTAACGCATATTTCATCATTTTTCATAATCTTGGATATGTTACTAATTTCGATAATCATATTTCATAATTTTAATCCTCATTATCGACCACCATCCACACTAAAATAGTAACTTCGATATGATGTCTGAGCTGATTATTTCATTACAAACACCTCAAAAAATTAATTCAAATTTCATCATGTTTCATAATTCTTGGATATGTTAATAATTTCGACAGTCATTTTTTTAATATTCTTAACCCATATTATCACCCACCCACTTACTAAAAAATTAACTTTGATATATTATCTGGGCTTGTTCAAGATTACTTGACATATTTATGTGATTTTTGCAATGTTACAGATACACGCCTAGCATGCACTGTGCCATTTACCTGATTTTGGGGAATTAGCAGTACATCCTGTGTATTTTGGAATCTGATATTTTATGTCAATGTTGTACATCACAAATATAATATATGCTTTAACAGATCTGTTTTAACAGAACATAATAACGTCATCGCCAGAAATAAACACGTCAGACTATCATCCCCCCTACTCGTAAAGAAGGAGGAGATTATGCCTGGAATCTCATTAAACACTCACCAAATCCATGACCTCACATTTAGTATAATCTATATATTAATACGATAGCACGTGTGTTCTTAAATCTCAAGTAATGAAATTTGCCGGAAAGCGTGACACACAAAAGAACACACACGCTATCGTATTAATATATAGATAATAATAATAATAATAATAATAATAATAATAATAATAATAATAATAATAATAATAATAATAATAATAATAATAAAGTTATGCCTTAAGCATCAGCTGACACAGCACAGAGTAGTTTAGAAAGGGCCAGAGAGATAGAAATGGCTGAGGACAAATAATTGCGGATTAGACCGGGATATAGAGGTTTACTGCCTTGCAAATTATAGGGAAAACAAAGTATAGGAAGAATGTAGAATCTACAAAATGTTAATCGTACTATTAGTAACAATAATAGCAATAATAACAATAATAATAACAATAATAATAATAATAATAATAATAATAATAATAATAATAATAATAATAATGAATTTCTGACTTCGTTTATCAATGTCTTTCTGGAAAGGGATGGGATTCATTTCCAGAGGATTTTCCCCAATCCCGGCTTCAAACCAGGAGCTCCATTCTCCTAACGATGTTGGTGGTACCTACAATAGCAGAGGTCTGATGGCCGCCTAAAACATCGGGAATTTGAAGTGTTTTCAATTGTCCTTCCAGGCGACTTGATACTACTCCTAGTGTATCGATTCTCTCTGTGTAAACTAAATAATTTTTTAAAAAATTGTGAAGAAATACTTTATTTTTAAATTTCTATTTCTATTTTAGTTTAGATATTAAGATTATGTACTGGGCTACTTTTTACGACTGGTTTTCATGTACTGAATCGAATATTTTCTCATCAAATTATTACGTATAAGTAAACAGTTTTAAATTAATTAAAAATGTAAATGCTTTAAGTTTTTAGCATGAACAGACGAAAGTACTGCCTGTTTTCTGCATAAGCATCGTTTAGAAACATAAAAAATTACATTTCAGTAGAAGAATCATTATTAACAGAAAAATTGAGAAAATAATAATTAATAGTAGTAGTAGTAGTAGTAGTAGTAGTAGTAGTAGTAGTAGAAGTAGTAAGTATAAAAATGTAGGTGCGGCTTATGTAGGAGTGCCAAACCGCAGTTTAGAACCATTCTTTAAATTTCTATTCAATGAAGCAGAATTAACGTAGAAATAAAGTAGTTTTATTAGGTTTTGTGTTTGAATCTGTGAATGGCGGATTGAAAAAAAATCGCACTGTGTATAATTATTTTCGAAGTTATTGTGTATTTACTTTTGTAGGTGAGGCACAAAAGGAAAAGAGAGAGAGTAAGTATCTTTTGACGGAGTCGCTCTTACAAATCTGCCAAAATCAAGTAAATACCTAATTCAGCACGTTTATTAAGTAACAAATAAACTTCGTAACAGTGTATGCATAAAATCGTCCTTCTTTATTTGCGGTTAAAAATAAGCTTAATATATCAGCCGAAGCTGAACTAAATATATTGTATTTTGGAAAGATAAAGATTTGGACTATAAAAACAAACTGCGCACATATCAATATTAATTTAGAAAATCTGAATTTAGAATGTGTTTAGTTTTTCATCTTTTGTTTTTTTTCAAGTCTAAACTCCGTGGAATGTGTTTAATAATTATTCCTATCTTTCAGATTACCATAAGATATTTATATTTTCATTATTTTTACACAAACACGATTTTTTAATATTTGAAAAAGAAATTAATTAATAAAATCCTTTTAGTGATCCCAATAGTGCTTATATACCATTAAAAAGAAAATACTTTGTAAAATCGATACCAAAAAGTACAAACTCACTGAACATTATGCTAAAAATACGATAATTTCATTCGGCAATTTGTGATTACATGATATTGCCTAACCTTTGGTAGACCATAAGTTCTACTCTCAGTTGTTCGCATTTACAAACAGTCGTTACTTTCACTATCTTCGTTTTGCTTTGACTTAGTCTAAAGTGTTACGGACATCCATCTAAGACACTCTCTTGCCCAGAAAGACTTGGTCCTGATTGCAAGACAGGCCCAAGACGACCAAGCGTAATGCTACATGCAGGAGTTTTTTCCAACACATACAGCGCCTAGTATTCCCAAATGGTTACCCATCTGGCCTTTGCAAGCCCGGCCATTGCTTAACTTCGGGTGATATGTAGGCAACATAAACACACACACACTCATACAAAGACACACGAAGACACACACACACATATATATCTTTATTTAGAAGCTATATATATATATATATATGTATATATATATATGTGTCTGTGTGTGTGTGTCATTTTTCGCAAGCGTTATATATACATATCGAATATCAAAAAAGAATGATCCCCTAATAAAGTTATTTCCTCACTTAATCGTACACAGGAACGTTGAAAATACACGGAAATTTACAGCAATAGATTATAAACTTATTTTGCGTAGTAAGGATCACTGTAGTTTTTCTACTCCACCATTATAATTTGGATTTTTTATTTCGATACGCGAAATAAAAAGAGTGAAATAAAAGATAGCATCATTTATGTTATAATATTTCTGCATATTCTAATAGCAAATCATCCTTACTTAGATAAAAACAAAATTAATTGGCTCAAAAACATTTTAAACAATATTTAAATCTATGATCTATCGAAAAATAATGGTGATGAATAGTATTTTTTAATTTAAAATTTTATTAAGAACAATTTTCATTTCTTCGACTACATTTGGTAATTTTTTAATATCACCTGTATTGCAGTGTCCTATAATTTTATGCAAGTTTTCCAAGTCGTGACAGGCAGTATTTGAGGGAACCATACTTTTTAAATAATATAGTCGGCCATTTTCTTTAATGTCAAATACAGTTCCATTGCGGTATATCAATTTTGACTTGTTTTGGCCAAACTTTATAGTCGACCCTTATCTATGACAGTCTGCACGAAAAATATGTCTTGCTTAAATGAAGGCATGAAAATAATACCGTCAGACGATCTCCCAAGGCGTAATGTTTGTGCGCAGGGGAAAATGACAAAATATATAAGTTAAACGCCAGAAAACATGGCTTGATAAATGTTGCACTGTTACAAAGCTATCTCAAAACTTATCGAAACCGACAATTAAGGACCTTAATCCTTCAAAAAAAATCCTTCGTTACCTAAAAGGAACCAAGGAACAATCTATAATATTTAAAACGTTTACATATCCTCTAAATTTTTGAGGATTTTCAGATTTAGATGGAGTAACTCTGAAAATAGAAAAAGGATACCAGAGTATTGTTTTAGACTGTCAAAGACTGCACCTATGGTCTCTTAGAAAAAAAAAACAACAAATTCTTGCCTTTCTACTTGTGAAGCAGAATTTGTGGCCTTCTCTCATTCCGCACAAGAGGCAATTTTTTGAACACCCTTTTAAAATCTATTTTAAAGCCAGATCTAAGTAAAAAGCCTATAGTCATTCATTGTAACAACCAGAGTAGTAGGTTATTAGCAAATAATTCTATGATTCACCAAAGGTAGAAGCATATTGGTGTCAGATATCATTCCATGATGGTTAAAATAAGTAAAAAATCTATTACTGTTAGTTATGTGATGTCTGAGAATAATATAGCAGACATTTTCACTAAACCTATAAAAAAAGAATAAAATTAAAACATTTTATAGCCGAACTTTTTGGAATTTAATTATGAATAAAACTCTTTTTAGAAACCCAAAAAGAGAAGCATGAACAGTCGAAACCGCACACACACACACAAACACACACACACACACACACACACACACACACACACACACACACACACACAAACACACACAGTATTTTGTAAATTGTCCGACGCGTTAAACTGCGACCATTTCTAGCTTACTAACCAAATTAACCAACTAATACCTAACAGAATGTTTCCAGTTTTTGGTAAACAGCAAAACATGTATATTTGTGTGAGTTTTTGTATATATATATATTTTTTTTTTCTATGTTTGTGAATAGGATTATATTTATATGTATTTGAATAGGATTATATTTGTGTGTGTGTATATATATATATATATATATATATATATATATATATATATATATATACTAGCAAAGATACCCGTGCTTCGCACGGAGCTTTGTTGCGCACTCGGGTACCAAAATCTGTGGGCACCTTTCCAGTAAGTTGATGTTGTAAGAGCAACGATTGCATAAGGTGATTAACATTTTAACTACCTCTTGTAGTGACTGAAATTCAATCAGGAACTTCACAAAACATTTTCATCAAAAAGGAAGGTTACTTGATGTTATATAGTAAATTTTTCATTGAAGTAATTTTCAACTCTTGCTTAAATTTTATCTTGCACATTCAATACTAAAAACTTACCACAAGCAGATCATGTCAGTTTTTCCTCATATCCATTTCTCGAACTTTTCACTGAAGAGTCTCAGGGTAAACTACATTTCTGCTGCTTTGATTTGGAGCCAGAATGTAGAGTTTTTCTGAACTTCCTGTCCGGCTGATGGAGACGTAGAACATACCGTGACTGAAGCAGTCTGATGTCAAGTCTACGCCAATGGTGTTAAATGTCTGACCTTGACTTTTGTTTATGCTCATTGCAAAACACAGGAAATTGGAGTCTCCGGAATTTAAATGGAAGTTCTGAGACCGATGGAACTAAGGGGATCCTTGGCAGTAGGACGGTTTCGCCTTTGTAGGGACCACAGGAAATGGTGGCCTCAAGTACATTGGTGTGCAATCTGGTGATAACACATCTGGTTCCGTTTGTTGTTTTTGGCGGTTCCAAGGATCGAAGAATCATGATTGGCGATCCAATTTTGAGATTTAAAATGTGTGGAGGCATTCCAGATATCTCCAAAGAGTTTAAAAGTGAACAGCTTCATATTCATTAGTAGCCGAATCAACTGACTTGTATTGCTTTGTGTCTCCTGGAAATTCATCCATTATTGAATTGTTCAAATGATTCATATTGCTGTTTAATGGCGAAATAATAGCCCTCTCAGCAAGCCAATCCGGTGATTTTCCATTGTTTTGCAGGTCTGGGTACACTTTGTCTTTCAGTTGCTTCTGATTACCGACACATTTACCAAGCCCAGTTGGAATCTTAATTGTGTCAGGTGAAGAAGTGATAGGAAACTGACCATTACCGATTTGGAGAAGCAATTTTGAGAAGTCTGCTGCAGCTGTGTTATCAGAGATATAGGCTCTCATATTAGTAGTCAGTCTCTTCACTATAACGTACCTCCAGAAATAGGATTGTTTCAAACTTGCATTGACAATGTTAGCCCTTGTGCCATTTTTAACCACTGGGAGGATTTGACGGAAATCACCGCAAAATAAGGTTGGAATGCCAGCCATGGGATTATTGTTTCCTGTGATGTCTTGCAGTGTTCGGTCAATTGCTTCATAAGCACTCTTGTGCGTCATTGGGGCTTCGTCTACAATGATTGCAGAGGTGTCTCTAATTACATTTGCCAAGGCTGAGTTACCCGTAATTTTGCAAACTGGCTGATCCATTCGATGAGTATCCAAGGGTACTTTAAAAGTGCTGTGAAGAGTGCGGCCACCTTGTAGTAGAGTAGCAGCAATGCCACTGGATGCTGTTGCAAGCACAATCTTTCTCATGGATCTAATCTTTGCAAGGATCAAATTGATTACAAAAGTCTTGCCCGTACCACCTGGAGCATCAAGAAACATCATGTTTTTGTTCATTTCACCTTGTGCTTCCAACATTGCCATGAATGAATTGTAAACTTCTCTTTGAGAATCGGCCAGTTTTTCTTGCATATTTTCTGCTTGTAGGGAAAGTTCTTCAAGATTATAAGTAACTTCACGTTGATACTCTCTCGCGAGTCTTTCATCTCTCCCTTGCGTTGGTGCAGGTAATCCATAGCTTGCCAATGGTTGACCGCACATAAGGAGAACTTTTTCTTCAATTAGACAAAGAGTTTTATTGTAGATGTCCTTATTAAAACCTGCTTCTGGATTGTTAACTTCTTGCCTGTATCTGTGAAGAATGTCTTCAGATATTACATCACGAAAAGCCATCCAGATCTCAAGAGGATTTCTTGGCTCACAGGCTGTTAAAATTATCACAAATAGGCTTCGCAAATTTGAAGGTGATTGAGTGGCACTTGCCTCTCCTACTGCTTGATGCAAGTGATGGTCATTTTCTAGAAGTCCTTTAGCAAGGCACGCTGCTCTGTATGTTTCAAACACCTGACCATTGTATGCTCGCAAATCTTGAAATGAAGTTGGACCAGCAACCTCATTGAGCAACAGGCGTAAGAAATAACACTCCCCTGCTTTTGGACTAATCGTGTAGATTCTCCCAATGCATGGTGCCTTCCATACATCATCATTTTCAGTACCTTCAACTTCTACCCCACGCATTCTTCTCATCCATTTCTTTGTCGATTTGTTCCAAGTGTAAAACTCAGGGACTTTTACGTATTTGAGACCCCTTGCAAAGTCATCCTCATGGCAGAGTTGAAAAAATGTTGTCAAAGTTGTGGCAGGCGGTGGACCTTGGGCTCGTTCCAGAGCAGTATCAGCTGAGAACATGACACGCTGCCCATTTTCAAGATGAACAGAAAGTTGTACAATTGGGGGGAAATGTTCATGGATGGGATGTTCCAATATCCTCCAGGCTGCCTCTGAACTGCCGACATACCTTGCATTCTGGAACTGCTGGATCTCATCCACAATGTGACTTTGTACTTGGCCTTGTTGGTTAGCTGCTCCATCAGGTCTTTGTAGTTCAAACACTGCTTGATCACATCCTTTATTCACGTATTTGAGGACATATTTGATGCTTTGGATCGAGCTGAAAATTTCTACGTTAATGTGAGCGTTGAATTGTTGAAGGAGGACCTTGTTGTACGGAACAATCCACTGGTTTGTTATTTCTTGATTAACATACCGACCATTTCTCTTCATCCTTATTGTACCAGTCTGGCCTCCATCTTCTGGTTTTCTTCGCCTGTACTTGGGGTAAGAGTCTTGGCCTTGCTCGGTACACTGAAGAAATTCTTTTGCGTATTTTTTGGAACATTTGTTGTCAATCATACATGGACAAGTTGGATTAAATGGTCCACAAGGTCCATGCACCATATGTGCCATCACTTTAGCATGAAGATCAGGATCTTCCTCTTTGTCAGGGATCTCTGCAGATATGCAGAGATCCATTTTTTCTGGTAGAAGTTTGTCCTCTGGGGCCTGCCAGGTGAGGATGTGTGCATGCGGCAGTCCTCTTTTTTGATATTCAATACTGTACAGGAAAGCCCTCAACCTGCCAAATCCTCCCTTTTTAATAAATTCAAGTAACTTTTTTAGCTTCTGCCTGAAAACCCTGGCAACAATATCTGGACGATCCTGAGGGTCTTGCCCTTGAAGACAATTTTCTGTAATTTCTGTCCACTTTGGATTTGTTGTGAACGTGATGAAGAGGTTGGCTCGGTCCATTCGCCGAACATATGCCATGGCATCACTTTGACGCTCAAACATGTATCGAGGGCCTCCTGTATAAGTTGCCGGAAGTACAACTCGTTGACCAAACTGTTCTGGATTCCCATCCTCCCTAAGAATTGAATCTCTCAAGTTGCTATAATTGTCAGCTTTCAGGGTCTGTTGCTCACGCCTCAGGAACTGTAAACGTTCTGTTTCAATCTTGCAGTACACATCCACCAGCCATTGTTGAAATAGCCTTCGGTACCAGAGAAAATAGTTTCCAGGCCGAGTCATTAAATGGTACGAATAAAATTGCTGTTGGGTAACTTTTCGCCCATTGGATGCCTTCATGTAGATGTTGTAAGATGGAGAACCATAGGGGTACATTAACGGGTACATTAAAGTATCGTAGAGGGGATGTAGTTCGGAGATCCGTTTTAATGTATCATTTCTAAAACGCAAGACAACATCCCGGTTAGCTGTTGGTTCATTCTCCATTAATATTCCAATCTCATACGTTGTTGTTGGAGCATTGAATCGCCGTGGATGCTCTTCTTGTGGCCTTCGGTCTTCCCTTATGACAACTTTATGTTCTACCAAGTGTTCTTCTTCAATCCTCTCCTTTGTTGTTTTCAGCTGACAAATGAAGCTGTTGTTCTCATGTAAAAATTCAGTCAGACTTTGGAGAATGTCTCTATTGAGTCTACTGTCACGTCCCCGATTATGTAGTTCCTCTTCCAGACTATCCAAGAAGTAGACTTGAATAAACTTTGCTGTTTCATCTTCAGGTGGTAAAAGACTCCCAATCTGGTGGCAAACCTGGCCTCGAATTCTAAAAGAAGGATTCCACCCATGTACTGCCGCAATTTTGTGACCAAATGATGTCATTGCAAAACAATTGTTATAACTGCGTAGATTTTGCAGAAAATCTTTAGAGATGGGACCATTGCCGGAGAGCAAATCTTGAAGCAACTGAGGCAGTGGTGGAAAGCTATCAAGCACAACTTTGCCAGAAAAACAACAACAACCAGGGGTTTCTCCTTTAAATTTTACAGCTTAGCAATGTTGACATACTTTGTCCATTTTTCCTATATCAGCTGTAGTGAGAGAGTCATTTTTGTTGTAGAGCAATCCTTTTCTATTGCAGTGTTCTATTTCATAGTGTCTCAAAGCAGTCATTCGTTGTCTAGCTGCCTCGTTTTCTGTCAATTGCTGGGGCAAAGTCATACTCTCTCTCCATGCAGCCTCTCGTTGTTGCCCTTGGTATAGGCGAAAGCTTCGTTGGGTTTCCGATTCATTCTGATGTCGTTGAGCCACTCTCAACTGACCTTGTGTACGTCTACTTACCTCATATAATTCATTCGATCGTAATATTGCTTCTCTTTCCAGTGCATATCTTTGCCTTTTTTGAATTTCATCTTGTGATGAATTTAACCGCCTTACAGCATGTCTAGTTCTGTCAGCTTCACGTTGGGTTTCTCTTTCCAAATCTGACAGTCTTTCTCTCCTTTCTCTTTGACGTATCCTGTTAAGTTCTAGACGTCTTTCTCTATCTGAATTGTTTTCATTGGAGCGAATTGCAGCAACTCTTAGTCTATTAGCTTCCAATCTTTCCATTCTTTCTTCCTCACTTTCGTTTCTACTTCGTTTGGGTGGCATAATTTCGGTTTTAAACGGAATTGTTTAACGATATTAATGATTGTAAATTAATTAAGCGTAAAGGAAATGTATACTAACTGAAATGGACGAACTATAAATAATATTTCTGAATAGTACAATTATAAACAATTATATTGTACCTATTTACTATGCCTCCCCACGGGACAGAGTTAGACACCAGGGTCGTTTTTTAACGTGGAGAAAAGGTACAAAAATAAAAATTGTCTCAGTCGTGAAGGATTTCTCCTCCACCGAAAGAGAACAAGAAATAGAAGTGCAGCATCTGAAGAACAGATGCTACACTTTGATCTTGACCAATTATATTGTAGCAAAAATGAATAAAAGCGACCTACTTGTGACTCATTACTTCCGGGTGTAAACGTCACAGTCTAAAAGTAATAATTAAAAAAAAAGTAAATGTAAAATAAATGTAATACCAACTTAGGTTAACTAATATATGTAAACAGTACAATTAAAACAAATAATTACTAAGATCTAGGTAATTGTTAGTCTCATTGTTATGGTTTTAAAGAAAAAAATGTGTAAAAAAAAATTCTGCTTTTGTGAGTACGTGTATTTCTTTTAAATTACATAACCTTTTTATTTTATTATTTATATCTCTTTTAAATTTATATATTTTGTTAGTAAACTGGAAGAAATTCAGTTGAATAAAACCTTGTTCGTGTTCTTTACGTTAAACTCATTTTTATAAAAGGTTCACCCGGTTTAAAGAAAGCACTAAGTTTAAATAAGACTGGAAATAACTAATTCAATATATAAATAGAAAAATGAAATAAATATAAGCTTTAAGTCTTAAGATAGTAATAATCAAAATGTAATAAATTATTTGTAGTTCAAATCTATGATAAGGCAGGCTTTCGAAATAGGCTCGACCAGAAAGATTAAATTGGAACGAAATTATAATCTCCGTGCCATTTTCAAAACAACCCCACAAAAGTAACGGTATCCTGCAGTTGGTTAAATGACAACGTTGGTTGTAAGAAAAATGTAAAAGAAAATGCGCTTATCTGTTTATTTTGACCTGTTTTATTTAATTAAAAAAAAATTGGCTATAACTGGAAGAGAGCGTTATGTTTTGGGGGTTGTTTAAAAAATAGAATGGAAATAAAGTTAGTTCCGTTTTAATTGTCTTTAATTGCGGCAAGCGCTAACAAAATCGAAAAATCACTGTTCACATTCGAAATGTTAACTTTTATAGGTTTACAGGTTTGCTGACAAGGCTGGGGGTGTTTATTTAGAAAGCCATACTTAACATGGGGAGGTTGGGATGTTTAATACAATTATTTTACTAAATTGATTTTTTTTCATTTAAAAATAAAATTATTTCTTTTTTAATAAAGTTTTATTTTAAAATATTTGTTTTTGTTTATTTATATAAAATTACGATAGTTGAATTCTTTCAATTATATTGGCAAGTAAAATATAAAAGATTAAAACGGAACGAAATTGAAATTTCCATTACATTTTCAATACAATCCCAAAACATAAAGCTTTCCTCACCAATGAATTGTTTTGATAATATACGTAAAGTGAAATAAATCGAATATAAAATTAAATGAAAATATATTAAATAATTAAATGTTAAATAGATTTTGTAAATAGTACAGTTGAAATGATTAGAATATTTCCAATATGTAATAAGGTCGAGGTAATTAGTTAAAGAGATTTAATATAATGTGATATGCAAATGAGCATAAGTCATTCGATATGGGGGTGGTTTGTAGAATAGTATATAAATAAATTAGGCATAGATTCTTATGTCTCCTATAACAGAAACATCCTAAAATGGGTTCTAATGTTTCTCTACCAGGAGAGATCTACCCTCTTACCTCCTTTATATTTCGTTGATGATGGAGAGCTGTACACACAGACAGAAACACACGAACCCTATTACTTTATATATATATATATATTGGAAAATTATTTATTTTTATACGTTTAAAAAAAATCTTAATGCGATTAACAAAAAAAAATGGCTTCATATATTTTTCTTTTTTGGAAGAATTTGTTTTGCACGATTAAGGCCCTTAATTGTCGGTCTCGATAAGTTTTGAGATATCTTGGTTACAGTGTAACATATATGAGGCCTAGCTGCGGTTATCAAATAGATGAGTCTTCCAATCATTTCTCTGTATAATCGATCGTCTATTAATTTTGTTTCGGTCTCTGTATTTTTATTTATATCCATCCCAACCGGAGTTTTACGGGGTTTGCAACCTTGCATTCCGAACTTGAGCAGAATTTTTTCAATATATCGTGGTTGGTTCATTGTTATACTTTCATATTCACATGAAAATTTTACACAGAGCAACTACGATAATTTTCCCAGATCGGCAACATTAAATTTTTCATTTCATTTATTTTTAATATCTTTTAAAGTGTTGTCACAGTTTGAGGCGAGTAATATGTCGTCAACCAAAAAAAAAAAAATAAACAAAAAAACAAAATCAACAATTATTACCTACATTTTGGTATACATGCACCGTCTACGGAACATTGCTTGGACTCTTGTTCTATTAAATAGTTATGGAGTGTTAAATTACGATTGTAAGCACTTTGTCTTAGTCCATATAACGATTTATTAAGTTTCCACACGAGAATTTTATTTTTATTTTAAATCCCTCTAGAGAATAAATATAGATTTCACAGTCAATCGGAGCATTTAAATAAGCATTTTAAACCTGTATTTGAGGTATTTTGAAATTTTATTGAGCTAAAAATTGTAATAAAATTCTAATTTCGTTAAATTTGTCGTTGGTGAAAATGTAAAATATTCCACTCCAGAAATTTATGAAAAACCTTTTGCAACCAATCTTTCTTTAAAAGTTTCACTGCCAGAAGCTGTGATTAAAAAAAAAACCAGCGTGAAGAAATTATATTCTTTTCTTTCGGTTTTGTCACTATTTCGTATGTGTTGTTTTCAGATTAATCTTCCAATTCGGATATCACAGCTGTTTTCGATTCTTGGTGATTTTCTGAATTAAAAACTTTCCGGTGCACTTTTCAACGAGTAACGGTAATCCACTGCGTGGTCTTGTATCTTTTCAATTTTTAAAAATTCTGGCCTTTTTCGCTCCCTTATCGGCTACCCACGTGTCTGGTTAATATTTTCGCCAGTAATTCTACTGTACTTGTCGTCATTATTAATATTTGTTTTGTGATCGATTAAGATGCTAGGTAATGTTTCCTCACGTTTTTCATCCACTGGATCACCATTTTAAAAATTTAATGTATCATTGAATTTTACATATCTAACCTTTTTTATGGCATTTTGGACTGGAAAGTAGATTAAATATGCTGGTCTGTGTTTATCGTAACCTACGAAAATACATTTTTCGCTTTTAATATTTAGCTTAATGGTATTTTCTATGAATGCAAAACAATACGAACCAAGTATATGCATTCGGTTCATTTTGGGTTTTACACCGCAAAACGCTTCATACGCTATTTTGCCTAATCTTCTATTGAACCAGCTATTTCTGATATATGCTGCTGCAATTAAAGCGTACGCCCATTAACTATGCGATAATTTCGATTCGATAAGTAGACATCTTGCCATCTCAAAAAGGGTTCGCCATGCCATTCACGGTGCCATTTTGGAAGGAGGAATACGGTGCAGAGTTCTCGTGTTTAATATGGTGGTTAATTAATAGAAGTTCAAAGTCTTTACTAGTAAATTCAGTCCCATTTTCTAAGCGAACACATTTTACTGAGCCGTACGGGGCAATGTCAGCTAAATATTTATTAGTGGCGAGGATAGTGTCGAATTTGTTTTTTGTTTTTTTAGAAAATATACTATAATTAAACCGGAAAAATCATCAATGAAGTTTAAAACGTACCTAAGATTATTTCTCTCCATCGGGCTGATCGGACCTGCCAAGTCACAGTGCACAAGTGAGAGAATGTCCGTGACATTTTGTTCGGCGTTTGCTTATATATTTTGTCATTTTCCCTTGCGCACAAACATCATAATTTGGGAGATCGTCTGAAGGTATAATTTTCACGCCTTCGTCTACATTTGGTAATTTTTTAATATCAGCTGTATTGCAGTGTCCTAGAATTTTATGCCATGTTTCAAGTCGTGACAGGCAGTTTTTGAGAGAACCATACTTTCTAAATACTATAGTTGCCCATTTCTGTAATGGCACACTTCCATTAGGGTATATCAATTTTGACTTGTTTTGGCTAAACTTTATATTCGACCCTTGTTTAATGGCAGCCTGCACGTAAAATATGTCTCCCAAATTGTGATGTTTGTGCGCAGGGGAAAATTACAAAATATATAAGTAAAACGCCTGACAAAACGGCCTGGTATATGTTACACTGTAACGCTATCTCAAAACTTATCGAACCCGACAATTAAGAATCTTAATCGTGCAAAACAAATCCTTCGTTATTGTTGTGGGGTACAAATCACCCCTAGTTGAGTACTAAGTGGAATCAACCAGTCGTATGAATACTACTGGTTTCAGAGATTAAATGGAGACATTCATGCCATGTTTAACCGCATGCTACGAACACGTTCCTCTCATACCACTTTAGTGGCTCCTGTATTCTTTATAATAAATGCATATATTTTATACACTTTACACTACTTGTGGCTTCTTTCATTTGTAACCCCTAGCACGGGTCTGAGCGCCTTTTGGTCAAGATCAAAGTGTAGTATCTGTTCCGGCAGATACTGCAAGCTATGACTAGCAAAGACCAGATGTGGGGGCAACCCCACATGCCTGACTTTTAACCAGCTCCCATTTTCCACCTCTCGGGAGCTGGTCCCAATTTTCCCTTCCCCCTCCCTTCACTCCTCACATTAAAAATCGGCCTTGTGCCTAATTTGCTCGGTGGGGGAGCAAATAAATACCATCTGTTCTTCAGATGCTGCACTTCTTTTTCTTGTTCTCTTTCGGTGGAGGAGAAATCCTTCACGACTGAGACAATTTTTATTTTTGTACCTTTTCTCCACGTTAGAAAACGACCCTGGTGTCTAACTCTGTCCCGTGGGGAGGCATAGTAAATAGGTACAACAACTAGCTGACAAGGACGATTCAAGAACTCGGATCAATCTACAATAATTGCTAACAACAACTGAACGACGAATATTCGGGCAAGGAATTCACTCTAAAAATATAACAGCCATTGGAAGACAGCATTTGACGACCAAAAGGATTCAAGAAAAAAGAACACACACGGATATTCGAAATAATCTTTTCCTACAGTTGGGGGAAATTCGATCTTCAAAAGTATTTATTTTTAAAACGTTCGTTAGAGAACGGGAAAAACTACTTGTCTACGTTGGGAAAAAACAACATTCGAGCGTAAAAATCAACAAATACGTGATAAAGAACACTTCGAAAAAAGTACAACAATTCTTGCCGAAAAAAGGATTTTAAAAAGACGTCGCCAAAAAGCCTTATTTTGCTTTTAAAAAAGGTAATGAACCGTAAACTACGAGCAGAAACAGAACTTATAAGACGAATTGCGTGGAGAATTATTAATACTGGATTAACGATACCAAGTTTTCGGTAAGTACAAAAAAAACTTTGTCGTTCTAAAAAGCATGTCTTCTTAATACGTCTTATGGTTAAAAGGCATTAGCGTTGGAAAAAGGAAAAAAAAAACACGCGACACACATATATATAATTATATATATATGTGTATATATATATATATATATATATATATATATATATATATATATATATATATATATATATTTAAAGCGCATTAAAGAAGTATTGGAAAATGTTTAAATGTGAAACTACTAAGATGTGTATAGTCACAATTTTACATTTTTCTGAAGTTGTAAGTACAGCTTGAATTTACCTGCATTTGTTTAACCCCCAGATTATTCGCTTATATTTTGCCCATCACTCCCTTTATTTACTATAAATGTTTATATACGTTTAATTATGCCCGTGGTTAGAAGTCGCAGTGAACTGTTTGCAAATTATCACCATATACCAACCTCTCATAAAAAAGTATTTTACTTTAAAACATAAACTTTTAAAAAGCATTTACCACAATCCGTAAACGATGTTTTCCTTGATTGCGTCGGTAAATTATTCTATGGGTGTAATCAGATACATATTCATCTGTATGATGTGCTCGGCTTATGTTGGAATGGATTTTTTCACCTATCGATTATAATACTACATTTGAGTGAATCAATATGCGTTTCTATAACGATGTTCTCTCGATATATTTTTATAGCGCGAAATACAAAATTTATACTAAAGTTCATGGATTTTTTTTCGTTAGTTTTTACTGGTTACCACAATTTTCATTTAATTAGAAACATGCCGTAATTTTATTTAGTTCATATTCATATTTATAATTTATTTAATTTTATATAGCTTTTATAAAACATGTTGCTACTAAAGAATTGATATCAAAATAATTGTCAAACACTAGAGAGGTATCTAAATTATTCAAATAGCATACAAGGGAATACGAGAAGCAATACCCTACTTTCAAAATTTTGGTACTGCAATTATGTGTAATAAATTATAGAAACGGCAATTGAAAGGGAAATTAGTAGGTGTCAATCAGTGGACGCTGCGCAGTAATGTATTATAATATATTGAACCAATTGTAATCTCGAACTAAGGCTTGATTACCAATTTTACCTTTTTAAGCTTAATCCTATGTGCTAAACGTACTTATTTCTAATTAACGCTTTGTTTTATATTAGCTATTTTAGAAATTATGCTTTATTTATGACCTTGTGCCACTGCTATTAAGACAGCATTGAGGTAAATGTACAAATTATTGGTATGTTTTACTGACGAAGCAAAGGAAATATAAAACCATATTTTTTATATTATTCTTAATTGGAATTCATTATTGAGGTGAGTATTATTTATATTAATTTACTTATTGCAGACTATTATTCTCATCTTTATTCGTTGTTATTTCAGGACGTTTCGGCCAACTATTCCTCTGGCCTTCGTCAGGTGGTAACCGCGACGGATAAAAACTTCGAATCTCCTAACTGCATTCTCAGTAATCACTGCCATCCGTAGTTGTTGTCCTCTAACCACGTTTTGGCCAAGTAAGCCTCTGGCCGACTTTGGGTAGGATTGAAACCGCTATCTTCAGACAATCCTCATCTGGAACCGTAGAGATCCAACGACTCTATCAACTGCGCCACGGGGTTAGACGACAACAACTACGGATGGCAGTGATTGCTGAGAATGCAGTTAGGAGATTTGAAATTCCTATCCGTCGCGGTTATCACCTGACGAAGGACAGGAATAGTTGGCCGAAACGTCGTGAAACAACAACTAATAAAGATGAGAATAATAGTCCGCAATAAATAAAGTAATATACCATATGTTTTTGCTTAAAATGTTTAAATAATCTAATTTTTGTTCGGCAATTTGTATGAGTATTAATGGTGTACATCAATAGAAAAAGATACTCCAAATGTGATTGTAAAGTAAAGTTCAGATACTTAAATAAATACTAACACGTGTAACCATTATGTTATAGATTATGTATTCGTCTTACTTATCTGCGTATTTTATATTAGTTCGAATTGTCGACCACGTACCTACTGCTACTTTGTTTCTCTCCTTTTTATGCAATTGTTGTATTAGATATTTTGATTGGTTACTTCGTCATATTTAAGTTGAAAAATATCGTGACTCGTAAAAATTAGATGTCTTTATTTAGGTTACAATGTATAAATAATACAGTTAGTAATATGTACGCTAAGATTCGAGTTCAGACGAGCACTTATCATGAAAATAACGATAAAGCAGAGACAGGTACGCAATGTCTCTTCTGTGAGAAAGAGGTTGCAGGGAAGGGAAAAGGGCATCCCTACTAGTCTAGGAAGTCCATTCTGAAATCTGTCAATGTAGCATAAGATCTTACTTGCAGCTTCTGCTATGATGTGACAGCAATACTCCATCCTTGAACGTACCTGCTTCTTATATAGGAAGAGAATTGAATCAGCAGGTAGGTATCTACTGGGTCAATAGAAGGATCCCATCATTTTTCCAACGTCCTTGGATACAGATTTGCTGCATGTGCTTGATTTTAGATCAGAAGTAAAGACCAAATTTAGAAGGTTGACAATACATGGAGCCTCACCAAGACAGGAGCAATTCGTTTCAATTGATGCCATATCGGGATAAGAACGTTGATGGTGTAAACATGGAATCTTGGTTTTAGATGCATTAAAAGTGCCGAGCCACGTTTTTCTTAATCGTACCACATGATAAAGATCGGAGAAGAGAGAATCAGAGAGAACTTGGCCATCTACGGCCTTTGCCCTTCTGCCATATATGGTAGTGTCGTAAAAAATGCCTACAAATAATCTAAAGATCTGATTTTGAAGATCATTAATGTATATCAGGAAGAGATTTGGACCCTGGGTAGATCCGGGAGGAACTCAAGTATTAATAATGTAAGCTTCTGGTCTCTGCTCATCAACCACTACTCTTATGAATCTACCAGATAAGAAATGATTTAATAATTGATAGAATGTTTCCAGCTATACCATAGTTGGAGATCCTGTGAAGTATACCTTTATGCCATACCCCATAAAAGGCTTTTTATATATCTAGAGCAATTGCCTTACAAAGGAATCTTGCGTTGAGAGTTTCGCTAATGTTATGAGAAATAACCGTAAGCACATATGCTGTAGATTTAGCAGAACGAAAATTATATTGCCTGTCACTGAGAAGATTATTATTGCTAAGGCAGTTGACTACGTTTCTATTTAACACAGGTCTAAGTAACTTACTTATGACGCACAAGAGACTTATTAGTCTGTACGTAGAGGGAGATGACAGATCACCGGAATTCTTAAATACAGTGAATATTGATGAGACTTTTAAGGGTATGCAATCTATCCAGGCGTAGTTAACTTTGTTTTTGATTCTACCTTTGAAAAATGAGTTTTGGTTTATGGGTTAAAATAATTTTATTCCGGTTCATTTTGTTTTCTATATTATTTTACAAATTTATTCTTTACGTAATTCCTATAGATCGTTTGCCTATACCCTTTTTTCAGCATAACAACCCGCTATGTCTATCAATAGACCTTTAGTATAGTTTCACCTCTAGTATCGTTTTGCTTGTTTTAGTTTGTTTAACTTTCCCAAATCGAAAACAACAAACTTTGTGCTTGTGTATGCTTCAGTTCATACAGCATCTTTAAATATATGATCGCGATGCCATTCGAAAGATGTTTATATTCGGTTAAGTATTAGTTAGCTTATATTTGTTTATTGATGTGTAATTCTCATGTGATGCTGCTAAGTAAAAAAAAACAAAACAATCGTAAAGGGGAAGTACGTTCAAACACATGTATACGTCTTATAATGATAAATACTTTTCCCTATTACGATGGGCGATATATTTAATGGTAAACAAACGTT
Source organism: Euprymna scolopes (assembly GCF_053919585.1). Taxonomy (NCBI): domain Eukaryota; kingdom Metazoa; phylum Mollusca; class Cephalopoda; order Sepiida; family Sepiolidae; genus Euprymna; species Euprymna scolopes. The sequence continues at coordinate 11,166,650 of NC_136513.1, forward strand.
GCTTAAAAGCATGTGGCATATACTATCTACAAAATTATTTGTAATTGCCCTTTATTGGGGATTTTTTTCAAATTATCTTTTATTTATATTTAAGCTCTGAAAATGATTTCGGGTTGCTTAGTGTTTCCAACCCAGGAATCAGAGTTCAAAAGCCCTGGCACTAATAAGTCCTCGTACAATAAGAGGATAACGTTACAGAAATACTGTCTACATTGTATTATTATAACGTTTTCTCTAGTATTATGTAAAATACTGTTGCCATAATTACAACGCCGAGAACCATTTAACCACCTGATAAAACCCAATATCAAAATTAATTTATGGTGGTCTTTCATATATAATTCCATAAATCTGCTTCCATGTAGTATTATAAATATATACATTGAAAAACGTTTGTTGAAATTTAGGAACTAAAATCTTCTACAAAACTGCAAGAAATATTCATTACATACAGACATGAAAGTCTAAAATAGTGTATGAAAGAATAAGTGTAGATATTAAAAGTGATTACACTTTAATTGCTTGGACACATTTTTCTAACTGCAAAAACATCTGCACGGTATAATCATCGGGAATTAAGAAAATATCACGTCTGTCATAGTAACAGACGTGTCTAAAATTGTATTATCTGATTGAATATTTATTTAAAAAAATGTACTTACTCTATAAATTGAATTAAACCAATAAAAGTTGCAACTTCATCCAGCATCAATCAATTAGCCTATAATATAATTCTTCTGCGTAAATATTGATTCACTATGTTAGTTCAATTTTCAACTATATACTTATTCATCTAGTAATTGCACGGTAAATTTACTTTATTTATACGTATTTCGTATTTCGATCAATTGTTGCATCTATCCCCGAGCTTGTTTATTGGAAAAAGTTTTTAAAGTGTTCGTCTCTACCAAACTATGTTGCTACACTTTGGATATGGAGATGTGGCGACGCTAAGGAAAGAAGACGAATTTGATCTATATTATTGCGTCTTATAAAATGACCGTAGCTAAGTTATCACGAAAACAAAGTAATGTTTACATTCCATGTTGGAAGTAAAGAATTGCACAATGAGAAATATACAAAATAAAATGTAATATATTAATATATTCTTAGAAATGCCACTGAATGTCTATAAAAGACTGATTGTCTATAAAAGACTGGATGTCTATAAAAACAACAAAAGAGAGAGAAAACAGCGGATGGAGATTTTTCGAGTGTGATTGACATCTCTTCGTCTTCGTTTAACCCTAACCCTAACCCCTCCAAAAGACCTCTTTCTCTCTCTCCATATCTCTATCTATCTATCTATCTATCTATCTATCTATCCTTAAAAGCGAAAAGATTAATTGGAAATTCAACTTTTATGTTGATATATTTGTCTCCGTGTTAAATTTTAGAATAGCGACAAAAGTATTGTAATGTATATATATAACATTTCAGCAAGAGTTTGTACAGTTCAGGCTAGATAACTATATACGAATACTTTCAACAACTCAAATGGTTCTATATATGACCTTAAACTATATCTGCTGATGAGGCTTGCGGGCTTTGGAGATTGTGGAACAACTCCTTAATTACCATTGCTCTTAAGTCCAGTCTGACCAAAAGTAGTAGTACATGTTAGGGTCTCAACTATGGCTTAAATAGGAACCGTCTTGGGAAAAAATTCTATTAAAATCTTTTTGAAAAGTATGAATTTATTGTGTTTTTGTAAAACCCATATACTCATTGTTTAAGAAAAATGACAAGAGATGTAATTTTAAAGCTTGAACGAAATAAAATTTCGTTCTTTGCTTGGCAAAACCCGACTCAAGGACGTCTGTTCTTTTTAGTGTGCGATTAGCCGAGGTCAACCCCTGTGAGCGTGTGAATGAGATGAGCTGTGATCACAGGTTCTCAGACTGTGCAAGGCATCGGGACGACACCTAAAAGCGTGCTGATCGATGATTGGTTTATCAGCTTACCCTCAACTAACCCTTCTCTGGAAATATAAGCAAATGCCCGCACCAAAATAAGCAGATTTGAGGCGAATCTCGAGAAAACAACACTAAATCGAGAGAGACGCAACCCCCTCGTCCACCGTCGCCACCGTAGAGAACGGAGAATAAGATTTTGGACTGTTTTTTTTTGTGTAACGAGATAAGAACTGAACAATTGTACATATGAAAGACATTTGTAAATTTTGTGAATTAACTTTAGTAGACAAGAAATTTCCGTGTTTGTTTTCCTTTGGCTAGCATAAGCAGCTTAGTTTTCAGTGGACGGCAGCATCTTAAACCGACAACGAGACGTTCGACGCGGAAGAATCTTGTGAATAACTCCCAGAAGAAGGACGATCACGACTATTGTAACTTCGATGGGATCAGAGCTCACATATGGTACCGTGTGACAAGACAATAGATCCTGGAAATCGAGAAAACCTCGAAAATGAGAACGAAGACAAAGAGAAAAAATATACAAATGTGCAACGAGGGACATAAACAAGAAATATATAGTGAAGTGATTGTTAAAATACAAAAAAAAGTAAAAGCGATAAAATAGAAAGAGTGTAAAAGAAAGAATCGAAAAACGACAGGAACGCAGAAGTAAACAAAGACAGTGAAAAGAAACATTGAAGGACAGAACTGAAATAGAATTCTTTCTCGAAGAAAAAATCAGGAACTTCGGTTAAACCGAGAAGTTTGAATTGGAAGACGCCGTATCAAAGCACGGTACGTGAATTACAGATTTTTTTTTAGTTTCTCCTTGTTGTCGGCAAACGCTTTGAGGTTGCTTCTTTTGATTATAAAGAGAGAGAGAGAGAATTAAGAAGAGAGAAGGAGAGTGTAGTTTGCAACAGTTGTGTAGTCGGTCGAGTGTGCAGGTAATAAAGGGGGGAGAGAGAAGAACAGATGTGAGTTGGACGTTGGTGTCGTCAGTGACCATTAGCATGATGATTTTCATGTGAAAAGAGAGAGAGAGAGAGAGAGAGAGAGAGAGAGAGAGGGGGAGACTTTTAGCATGTACGCTGAGAAGAATTTACTAGTGGGCTTGTTGATTTAAATTAGAAGAAGCAAAAAAGAGAGTGAATTAAGAAAAAAGAGAGTGAATTAAGAACGAAAAAAGAGAGTGAATTAAGAAATGAATAAAAAGAGAGTGAATTAAGAAATGAATAAAAAGAGAGTGAATTAAGAAATAAATAAAAAGAGGGTGAATTAAGAAAGAAAAAAGAGAGTGAATTAAGAAAAAAGAGAGTGAATTAAGAAAAAAGAGAGTGAATTAAGAAAAAAGAGAGTGAATTAAGAAAAAAGAGAGTGAATTAAGAAATAAATAAAAAGAGGGTGAATTAAGAAATAAATAAAAAGAGGGTGAATTAAGAGAGAAAGATGGGCCATTGAGGAGATGTGTGTAATTTCCCTTCTTTTTGATTAATTACATTGTATTATATTTGATTTCCTGGTTGTTATTAAGGTGTAAGGGGATAGAAATAAGTAAATAATAAGCATGTCAACTGACGACCTTAAGAAGGTTTAGGAGGCGGGTGTGGCGGCGGTCGAAAAAAAGGGGGAAATGGAAGATTACGAAATGGAGGGGGACGCGGGCAAACCAAAGCGTTGGATCGACAGATCCACGGGGAAATCGAAGATAGATTGGAGCAAAGTTTAGAATCACCCAAAGTCACGGACGCTTTCCGAGCCTTGTTGGAAAATTTGAGAATTCCAAGTTTCCGCGGGGAGGCGACAGAGTTTAACGACTGGTTTTGGCAATGGAAAAAGCAGGTGGTGTTCGGCCTATAGGATGCCGAGATGATATATTTAGCCTATGAGGCTGCAGCTGGACCAGTCTCCAGATGTATCGGTCGACAGTTTCAGGAATATACCCGGTTGACCTTGCGACAGCTAAGGTCAGCTCTGATTAAGTGTGTAGCAGTGAACGAACAGCTATCGATGCGGTCCGGGAGGGGACCAGAAAAGAGATAGACAGCTTGGCAGAGCGGGTATCCGGATTGGCTATAAGAGCTTTTCCGGATCAGTCGGTCCGAGATGGTTGACCAATAGAGGCCTTGTTGGCTGATGTCCTAGATGAAGCCCTCCTTGACCGAGACATAAGGGTGGAGCTGTCGAAAGGTAACCCTGTTATACTGAGCCAGGTTGTAGACCTCGCTCAGACTAGTGATCGAGTGTGTAGCCGTATCCGAAGTTCGAGATTGTGGGATGAGTTAATATTTCAATTCAGGCAAACTGCTATTCGTCAATATTATTCTTGAATCTCTTTATACTCCTATTCCATTTCTCCTACTTCCGTATTTCTTTTCCGTAAACTATTCCTCTAGTAATCTAAACATTCGCAGATTCTAGCTTTTAACACTTTATCTATTTTTATAAAACAATGGCAAACTACTCCTGCCTAAAACAAACGACAGATAACAAAAGCCATTTATGATAACAAAACTAAATCAAATAAAAGATAAAAGAATGAAATCAAATATAGTAAAAACACAACGATGCGACCTGGAACGATGATTATTCTGAGATATTAAAGAATGCTTCTAATTAACATCTTTTGTAATATAAACAAAGCAATAAAACAGTTTTAACGAATTGTTATTCTAATGAATTTTTCTTGTAGATTTTAATCAACGCACACTTTAATTCCTTCATGCCATCATTATTTTTTCCTGTGTTTTAAATATCTCTTTTTTACTTTGTAGACATATTGCATCTGTCCAGACATAAACGAAGCAACATCAATAAACGTTTGACAGTTTAATAGAATCTTTACAACGCCTTATCCAGTGCAATGCCAACTTAATTAAGAATTAAATTCGAATCTGCACTCTCCATCGAATAAAATTATTTCTTCATCAGATTATGTAAATTTTACCATTGAGTTGTTAACCATTTTACAGCATACTACTGTGTTAGAAAACCTGATAATGCTAATGTAACAGAAAAATTGAAAAAAACTGATGTTGTTATTTAACCAACTCAATATAATGGCATGTATAACAGCTTATCGTATGTCTATAGAATTTCTGATCGCAATTCCTCAAACGCGAGCAAAACTATATACATTTTGATTGTTCTGTATATTACTGCATAGGAACGAATAACATAAACGTACTTAGCTTTATTTACATATCGAGATACAGCAGTGCGGAAATTGCCAGGTTGCTATCGGATTTTTATTGGTCTTTTCTATCAGTCTTATTTTATATACATTTATAAATCGGATTTCGACATATTTTCGTTTTAATCTATTTCAATCTAGGTTAGAATATTAGTCGCTCCCTATGGATTTTTCTCGTCCCCTAATGGTACTGTAATCAAGCAGGTCTCAGACAGTATATATGAACCCCTCCTCATGGATAAAAGCACATACATGCATGCATCTAGTGACTTAAATGTCAAATAAAATAACTTAATTGGTTACTTTAGTTGCACCAACGCAACTGCTAGAATCACGCAGATTTTTATAAGCCAGTTCCTGACTGAAACAGTAAGATTCCTGATCCGTCTCCCAGATTGAGACGATCAGCCAAACTTACTTCTAGACATATCTTTTGCACCACAGTACCCAAAAATGGTTCAATAAATCAGCATTGTCAAATCAAGAATGCAGATAATGTTGTCATAATGGAATACATCCAACTAAACATTTGATACAAAGTTGATGAGCCAACGCGAAAAACGCAAGTTCATATAAAAAAGGCTTAATAGAAAGCCATTAGTAATTGCATTGGAAAATATTTTTCTCGTCTCATAAAACAGTGCGCAAACGAAGCTTCTGTAAAGCAGCAATTGATACTAATGTACACCCATGGATAGTTATATAGCTAACTCACGTTTCATAACGGCTTAATTCTACTTGTGTAGCTGCAATTGCTACAAAGAAACCTGTGGTTCTGTGTGCACCTGTGGTTCTGCTAGCACTCTCTTGCCCTGAAAAGGTCACTCCCGCGACCTCGGGGGTCGCGAGCATTGTACTCAAACTATAAATATCCTTAGACTCGAATCATCGTTCATTCCATTTTCGGAGCACAATTTACAAAAAAGAATGTTACTATCAACGATTTCCATAACAATGAAAATCACAATCCAATCTTTTTCTCAGAAAGGTCTTTTGTCGTCGTCCGTGCAAATCAACGATACTAAAAAAAAATAAAAAGAACTCATATCCGCCCGGCTTCTCCAGGATTTCAGTAGTCTTGACTTCTCTCGGTAGGAAGTCCAATCGCCTCCTGAAACGGTCACGTAATATTCCCCCCCCCTTAGACTTATTATTTCCAACGGAAACGGATGAGTCTACTTCATCCGCACAATCTTTCCCGGTCCCGAAACCTCTCACCGCACTCAAGACTAGCTGGTTCAATCGGCCGTTTTTTTTATTATTATTCGTTAACCTTTTAGAAAATCACATATAATTCGAACTCGAATTCAATCCCCCCCCATAGGTGATGGTTCTCCACATCAGCTCGTCTCTCGAGCTATGCCTTTTCTGGGTTTTAGAAGTTCAAAATTTCAAGATTGTTAAAGTCTCATTATTCTTTTTTCTCATCAAGATTATAAAAGTCATATGGTTTCTCTCAATACAATTACAAAAGTTATTCGAATTTTTTTTCGCGAAATTAATCACAAAATTATAGAAGGCACCTTTTTTGAATTTTTCAAAACATTATAAAAGTTATTCTTTTTTTTTTACAGGTTATAAAAATAATACATTTTTTTTTTCAATCTAAAATTATGCTACTGATTTTTTTTTCTATCAAATATTGTCTTTCTCTCCTTAACTTGTACCGATCGAGATTCTTCGTGGCGGTTCACGGGGCAATTTTCGCAAGGGAAACTGTAACCTCAAATATTCTGTATAAAGTGTGCAAGAAGACCCCACCCTATGATCAATAACAAATACATTTTTTTAAAAATTAGATCAGAAAATTTTTTAAATTAACAAATCAAATATATGCAATTATATATAATTTTACATTCTATAAGAATAGCTAAGCTAAGCTCTAGGTACTGAAAAGTATACCGATGACTAGGAGACATATTATTAGTAAAAGCGAATATAGCAGTGTTTTATATCTAACGCAACGAATCAATCTACATGGATAGTCTAGAATTACAGGATAAATGAAAATCTGATATATCCATGGGAAGGGTAATATATACCATTTATATCAAATAACTCGTGGCAATACTTATTAATCCTTCTCATCTCTCTCTATATAAAATGAACTCATTTTTCCCGTGTGATATGCGCAAACTGTAGAACAATATCTGAGGTGCCTATTACCTCTCCACTTCCTCAATAATCTTAGATCCCTATATGTTTTCTGCTGAGAGTTCACGGTTAAAATCGGTTAGACTCAATGGAAGTGGTAAAATTTTTTCTCTCTATTAAATTCCTCGTTCCCCGCGACCACTTAACACCGTTGCCGGTCGTTCACAAGGAACAGTTACGAAAGAACACCGGTTTAATTTTTCTTTTCTTAGTAATTGCTTAAAAAACTGGAATTAACCGAATCGAGGCGTTACTTTGTAGTTGCTTAAAAAACTGAAATTAATCGAATCGAAGGGTTACGTCGTAGTAGCTTAAAAACTGGAATTAACGGAATCGAAGGGTTATTTATGCCATTTCTTTTTTTTTTTTTCGCTTTTCGCTGCGTTTTTTTTTTTGGCTTTTGGTTTTTGGTTTATGGTTTTCCGAATACGTTTTTCTATGAATTTTTGCTTTTTGTTTTTCCGATTCCTTTACAAAGACGTTTTACGTTTGTTCGCTGTTTTCTTTGTGTTTTGATTTGCCGATTTTTTAAAAGAAGTTTAACATCGTTTTTCATTTATTTTATTAATACAGGGTTATTACTTCGCTTACATACATACCTCCAAATAACCGGGCAACGTCGGTTACCCCCCGTTAGTCTCTATAATATTTTGCTTGTTCCATCTTCAGTTTCGCCTTAAAAAATTAGTAACATATTACTTTCTGACTATTTGTTGGTATATATAAATTTATATCATTTATAGTAGTTCTATATTTCAAATAAGCTGGACGCGCTTTATCACCAAAATGTTTATAAACTTGTTTTTGCTGCGTGCTATTCAAATGCCTGATTTTATTGCGGTAAGAAATATATTACTTTTATAATAATAGATAGATTATTATGTATATTTTTCATTCCGATAAAATTAAATATGGCTCTGCTAGTTTCTACCTAATTGTAACACACATATACAACCCCCACATACGCACACACGCACACACACACACACATATATTTACACACACACACACACACACATATATATATATACCAGCAAACAGTTAACAAAACATGTTAAAAAACACTTTGAAATGACTTAAAAACATATTTAATCTGAAAAGGAAACACTAGATAAATGGATAGTCCTAATATCCGCGGAGTTTCGAAGAAATACTTTCCTTCTCATCAGAGGGTAGGAATTAGCAAAATGCGGGGTCGGATTTTGCACGCAAAAGTATTTGATGAAACAACAAGTAAGTCAAATATAAGTTATAAAAATATATATGGCAAACGATCTTTATATATATATATATATATAATCTACTGTATAGGATTATACCAAAACTCTGAATGAGATAATAACATCATTTCCAGAATTTTTTTCTTGGTGAAATTAATCGAAAAATACAAAAACAGGCGAGGAAGATACTTTGTTTAGAAGTACTTTAGAGGAATACTTAAGCATATTTAATACTTTCCACTCGCTTTGCAGACCTGCTGTGCTTTTCACTGATTACTTTTAGCATATACGTACATTGATAAAAAAATAATTGTAATAGTACGCTGCAGGTCACCTTACTTTCAGATGTGGTCGTTATCTTTAATGGAGCTATAATCAAAAGGGTTCTACGGATAGAATCGGTAGTATCTTAAAAACGCGCTTTTAACAATTACCAAACCGACTTGATTTCTTTGTTTGATGACCCATTATGCATTTTAATGTTTGCCCGTACGCTATTACGTTTCACATATTTTTATATCTGAACGTAAGCTCTCATATTTCACGCATTTGCTTTTGCACACGCGTTTCACCTTTCTTACTGATCTATATTTGTACATACGTCATCAGCTTTTACATGCATTTATATTTGTATGTAAATTATCACCACGTACATACAATTTCCGCCATGCGCACTTTTCTACCTAACATATATATTTATTTTAGTGCGCATATTTTCCCCTTTTACACAGAATAACGATCGTACATACATTATAATCAATCATATATTTATATGACTATACATTCGTTATCACCATTCATATACAAGATGGAGATGCAATTTTTTAGCCCTAAAACAACAACACTACAACTTTATTCTAAGACTTTTATTGAAAGAAATAAATTCAGGATTTTGGAGTAAAACTGATATATATATATATATATATATATATCTATCTATCTATATATATATATATATATATATATATATATATATATATATATTAAATGTAGCTACTTTCAACTTCAACCAACATCTTGATACGGCTTCGAAACTAGAAGCATCTCTTTTTACGTAGGCGCCGGCGGGAGTTCGACTCGACTGATGAAGGCGACCATGCTGGCTTTGATGTTCTCGACGTATGACCAAACGAAGTAGCCCAGCGATTCATATGGGAGTTAGAGGGGGCAGTGAGAAAAAGTTAGAGTCGTAGCCCCCCTCCCCTTCTGAAGTAAACACTGTGTCTCTTTGGACTCAGGTCGCTGCCGAGTTCTGCTGCCACCCCCAGGGTCTGCCAGCCGCCACCTGATGCCACCAGGACGCGCCACACTCTTCAGCACATCCCGAAACACTTTGGTTTTGCCATTCAGGCAGACCTCAGGGATATGAGGGGGGTCATGATGTGGACATGATGTGGGTATTATTACACCAAAGACAATAAGCCTGGCTAAAAACTCTGTTGAGGTGTGCACTATAGCGTTGAACCGCTATTTTTAGTGCGCTGGCAATGGTCCTGTTTTCATAACTTAGACCAGTAGAGAGAATGGGTTATAAAATCACGCAACCCTGATTTCTACTCGCTGAACAGTTTGCAACTTTTAGCAATGATAGAGAGCTATTATCGCTCTAGGTATTTTTACACAACTAGCAAACTAGTAGATGGTCTGCGACAAAAAAAAACAAAAAAACGTTTTTTAACACGGGAATGGAATCAGCTATATTGTGAAAAAAAGCAAGTTATGATAAATTTAGTGGTGTTCAAAATCATAAAAGAACGTAAAGAGGTGAGTGACGATTTTTATGACGTTTCCATAGTAATCACATTGATTCACCGACTAATGTTGCTACTACTTCACTACTGTCGCGAAAAGTAAAGTAACAAGTGAAACGGACAGAATAAGTGCATAAAAGGGTGATGATTAGGAGAATGGAATCTAAGCAGACAGCTACCGTACATTGGTATTACATAAGTGTATCTTACGTTTATGGGGGCAAAAATAAAACTGAAATTAAAGAAAGAACAAGTGAACTTATTGAAAGCCTGGAAACATCATGGATTACAATAGAAAAATGCAAACACGAAAAGTAATATTGTTAAGCTTAAACAGAGAAAATTAAATGACTAGTTGCTAAAACTAAAAAATAAATGACAAAATATTCTAGTAAAAATGTAATAAATGTATAACTTAAAATATTGCAGCATTAATTTAAAAAAAAAGTAAATTACCCATTGTATAATCAATCCTTAATGCTGCTATATATTAAGATATAAAGTTATAATTCTCTTTACTAGAATATTTTGTACTTTTCTTTCCCAGTTATATATATATATATATATATATATATATATATATATATATATGTGTGTGTGTGTGTGTGTGTGTGTGTGTGTGTGTGTGTGTGTGTGTAAATGTATATATATTGATGGCCTTCGGGTCAAGATCTAAGTGTAGTATCTGTTCTTCAGATCTACACTTCAATTTCTTTTTCTCTGTCAGTGGATGAGACATCCTTCACGACTGAGACAATTTTTATTTCTGTTCCTTTTCTCCACATTAAAAAACGACCCTAACTCTGTTCCGTGGGGAGGCATTGTAAATAGGAAAATTATTTGTTACATATGAGCATACATGTTTCAGTGGACTTCATATTTAAAGCTATCAATCTCCTTAGAACAAAGGGGGGAAACGTTATTGAAACGAGAAGCAATGTTCAATTAGTTCTATATGTATGAATATGTCCTGGTTCGAATTACATTTTGAAAGAAAGAGAGTGTATAATTTGTAAATGTGGCCAGTTGAGGTTTTCGAAGGGGGTGTAGTATATAAATGGAGTAGGTGAGAAAAGCGGTAGGAAGAGGACAGATGTAGCACTGGTCGTCTATCTGTCTATGTGCTTGCTTTTATCTGAAGCAATATTATACCCTACTCCTTCTCCTGTGTTCTTATTTTAAAATTTAATGTCTATTGTTTCTATTCGTGTTGCGCATTACTTATCTATCTTTTTATTGATTTATTTTCTTTTAGTCTTCGCTTTTTTCTTTAATCGTTTCTTTCTTGTCACAAAACGAATAGAACAGTGATTCTCGTTTCAGAAATGTTTCCTGGCAAGGTTTGATGATTTGGATCGCTTAAAATTGAGAGCCTCCTGAAACATTTATACACATAGTAACCATCAATGCTTGTATAATAAACAGAAAACTTACCTGCTCTGAACTTTATTAAGCCATCTTTCATACAGGGTTTACTGGATTTATATCTAGGAAACCAATCTTTGGTTTGGAGGAAATAATTCGATTTGTTTTTAGGTCGGTAAATATCTGTTTAGGAAAAAAATATAAAATATACTAAGTTGGCATGCGAAAATTCATTTAGATGTTCTTCCCATGAAAAAATATACATTTTATTCTTATACAACTTTATTTTTAAATGCATATATACGTGTTTTCGTGTCTTAGAAAATGATTCATACAGTTGGAGACTCATTAGCTATGGTTTAGATTTTGGCTGATGGCACCCAAGAGCTATTTTGTTTATTTTTTAAATCAATCTATATATTGTACGCTAAAATAATTAAGAAAGTATTAGCTCTCTAATAATAAATACGAAATCTGCACAAACTTTTATATACTTAAGCGTGCTTTCCGATATAGTAACGTAAAGAAGGTTTCTAGTATTCCTATAAAACCCTAGAATTACTCAAGTATGTTACAGATTAATATATGCAACTACTATGTTTGCGGATATAAAATGGCTAACTATGGAAATGTTTATTACTGTGTGGAAATGTTTTTTTCCGAATCTATTTGAAAACTGCTGACTATTACTTGCATTTTTATTCTGTTCAGCATAAGCTAGTGTTTTCGTCGACACTAAAAACACCTGAGAGTTAGAGACACAAATATACCTTCATAAAAAAATAAAAACACAGTCGTCTGTATGAAATAAAATATGCATTACTAACGTTTGAAAGCCAAATCAAAGCGCAATATTACGAAAATAAATAAATATTTTACTTGTTTTAAATTATAAGTTATATATATATATATATATATATATATATATATATATATATATATATATATATATATATATATATATACCCCCACCCTCAAAAGACAGAAATACCAAAATGTAAAAAATAATAAGAATAGAATTTGACCCCGACATGTATGTAAATTATAAATTTCAACATGTAAAATATTTGTTTATTGTCGTAATATTTCGTTGTGATTTAGTTTCCAAGCGTAACTTATATATATATTTTGTTTTATTCAAATAAAATCAACGCTTCTATAACAGACCTCACATCTCTCACTTTATCTCGCCCAACCAACGCAACTGTTTTAGCATTTAAAAAGACGAAACTACAAACTGATTTTTTTCTTTAGCTTTACAGCATGCCAAGAAATAAGCAGAAAAAAAGGAAAGAAAAAAGATGTAAATATAGTGAGGATTGAGTTTTATTACGAAATATATTTTAATTATAAGTTTTAAACAAGTAAAATATTTGTTTGTTTCATAATATTGCGTTGTGATTTGGTTTTTAAACGTACCTGATGCGTATTTTATTTTATTCAAATAAAATCAACGTTTCGGTAACGGAATTCTCACCCCTGGCAGCTGTCTGTATTTAAGGATAATATTTCAATACATTGCTTTCTGAAACGTTTATTATACGTTATGCCTAAATTATGCATAGATTTATACTCGGATTACCTGAATAAACATATGCATCTGTTTAATGAAGGCCACCCTAAATCAGAAAAGATAAAATCCCCTCCAACTTGTAGCATTTGCTATCTACTGACTGAGGACAGAATGTCCGAAATCTACGATCAGAATAGAAACAACACAACAGTTTCTAGTCAGGATATTAAGAATTATTATCGTCATTTTATTTTCAATTCAGATTTTCTTTAAATTCTGTAATATATAAATTAAAGTCAACAGAATTAATTTTCGTTAAATGGTTTTTATGCGCAATTCTGTTTTAAGGATGATTCTGTTAATGTTGTCATTTAAAAGATAATCGGATTGAAAACACGTTCGATATTATTAGTGGGTTATAATCAAATCATTGAAATGTCAAAGCCTCATGATCATTTTATAAATAGCAGAAAATAGCCACTCTAGGGACAATGTGAAAACTGAAAATGAATTAAAAGTGTTCAGACAAGGAAAAGATTTTGGGATCCTTAGAAAAAAAGAAGTAAACAACGCGTTAATAATGAGTTGGTGTCGACAGAAATTAAGACGACAAGCACGTAAAAACCAATTAAATCGAGATTCAATAACGCATTCTTTATCATGAAGTTAACACTCTTTTTTTAAAGTGTGATTCTGCTGAGGATTGATTTAAGATATTTTTATAATAGAGAAAGCAGCCAGTCTTTTAATACAGTGTAAACATTCACCCGTGGTACAGCCCGTTCCCAAAACTAGTTCAACCAGCTACTTCTTAAGATGAACTTTCAAGAAAATCGCAAATTCACAAGCGTTGTAAATCACATATATATCTCCATTTTTTCATCTGTATTCCCAAATAATTTTACATACCGACCATCTTCAACCTTACTCAAGTTCAGTGGTATACTGCGAATCTATAAATCGATGAACATGGAATATGAGAGAACAAAGAGGTCGCAATGATGATAGCAAGAAGTGGAAATAAAAAGGGGATATGCCACTCGATCTCCTGGGAACACTAACAGAGTGATCACTGGGAATAGCACGTGTAAGATCTGGTCTTAATACATAATGGAAATTCTACTAATACTACTACTAATAAAAACTAGCAAGACCAGTGGATCTGCCATTAATTAAGAAATGCATTTAATCAAAAAGTATGTTTTCAAAAAGCAGATATTTTCTGATTTTCAATGAATATAGAAGGAGATGTGAATTTGAGTAAATTTAAACATCATCTGCACTCTAGCATAATACGTAAAGACACATGTAGATACACATTTGACAAATGGACGCAGTTCAACGTATGTGTATATGCTTGGCTATGTAGCAATCTCGATGTTAGAAGAAAAGAGAAACTTTGTTCCAAAAAAGAAATGGCAGTATAGATCCTATTGAGCTTTGAAGAGTAAAAGCTTGCAGACGAATACAAAAGTTTACGCTATGTAACCCCGGAAGAAGTCTTTGCAAATGTTTGCAGAGGAAGAGCAAAGTCCCTTCCCGTTTGGTCATTGTTGTTTTATGAATTGTGTTGTTGTAAACAAAACAACTGCTTTAACCATTTGACTAATAATAAAATTCGGTCATTTTTTACGTATTTCGTAGAATTAATAAACTCAAATCTGGCGGCCTTCGTCTTCAATTTTACTTATAAAAACGCTGTACTGAAATTTAAAAAAAAACAAAAAACAAATGATTACTCTTGATTAATGTCTGATTTAGATTTTGTAGACAGGTCCTTATTTTATTGAAACATTGCAGATGTGTGAATTACTCTATCATTCTTGTAAATTCCACGTAAAAAATTAAATGGTGTCCTAATTAAACATCGTCACCAATACTCCAAATATTGTAACGCCACCAACTTAAAAAAACAAACAAACTTAATAACTTTTATCCTTGAGTCGCATTTGCTCAACTGTTAAGACTTCATTTTGTTTTTTTATTCTTTTCATCTTTTGTTAAGTTGGAAGATAATACGTTTTTCCATTGAGATCAAAAGACAACTATTTTCTGCAAATATATTCCAGATGCTATGCACCTACAGAAAGAAATTAGAGCAGTAAGCAAACGTAATGTATTTGTGTATTACTTTCTTATTTAAAGGTGCAAATAATGAAACGATCATTTATATAGTACCAACATTTTAACATATCTTTCTAATCATTTTAACCTGAATAAGGCATATTCTCACTTGGACATATGCGGCTACTACGTAATACTGTAAGAGGTTAAACAGCGAAATGACTGTTCACATTACGGGAATACTTATTTACGTTATTGCAGTCAGGGGAACAGGATACAAGTAGGGTATCCGAGAATCAAGCAGCACAAGACAATTATCAAAGTTACATGATTTTCAGCATCTAAAAGCCTCAACAGTGGATCCACTTATTTTGTGCTCCGTTTTTTGAATTAAATATGTGTTAACTCTTTTTCAAAGTGTTTTTATAACATATTTTATTAACTACTTGTTCTTATTATTAGCCCTATTTCCTACTTGGTTTTATCGAACTTTTACATCTGGTTGAGGTTATTTTATAAATATGAACTCTTTAATCTTCATAATATATTTAGATTTGCCATCTTCGATTATCTTGGTGAACTTATTTTTAATTTTTATTTTATATATATATATATATATATATATATATATATATACATATATATATATATGTGTGTGTGTGTGTTAAAATTATAGAAGTGGGCTTGTTGGATCAGATGATTGTTTGTCGACTTGTTTCAATAACACGTAACTCTTTTTTTTTCTTTTACATAGGCATCACCACTTATCAAGTGACCACTCGAGGATAAGGATTAAAGAGTGTACAGTAGAAATTGGACAATATAGTAATCGTTAATAATGGAAATTCAGTAAATTTGTTAACTTATATGGAACAGTTCATCAAAAACTTGTTTACGCTAGACTTGAAGACAACCATATTGCAGTCAGCTGGAAAGCAGGCAAACGGAAGATAATTCCACAGGCGTGCAGTTCTCAGAAAGAAGCCTTGTTCATGGAATCTACGTTTAGGTTTAGGCACAGATAAAGAGTGGGGGAAATTAATGATAGTGTTTTCTGCTAAACGGGTGTTTCTTGTGAAAGTCTGGCGAGTAGGGACTGGAGCTCAGCCGAGCACTTGTCATGAGAATAACGATAAACTCACAACATCTCTTCTATGAGAAAGAAGTTGCAAGGAAGAGAAAAGGATATCACTTACGAGGCTACGAAGTCTATTTTGAACTCTATCAAGACAGAATGTCCTTTCTAGCAGCTCCTTCCAGATGGAATTTCCCGCTGTTTTGAAAAAAATGTTTATTGGTATTGATAGACGAAATCACAATCGGTAAATAAGCACTCCCTGAGTTATGGAAATCATTATTAGAAATCGTAAAAACATCTAATTTTTGTTCTATTGCTGATGATAAATTATTGGTGTAAAACTGAAACCTAAATTTTATAAATTGTAATTCCGAATTTAAGTAAAAGACAAATTGTCACCAGACATTGAGTCATAATTGTATCGTTTCATTTTTTTTCAATCTATTACGGTAAATATTTTTAGAAAAAAATAGAATAAGATCCTCGGGTAATTTACAGCCTCTACTTTCGATTATATTTTAATTTTGTAATGCATACATTACACGGGTAGGTTTTAGTGAAAAATCCAAAAGTAAATAAGAAAATATCCCCAAGAATCAACACTTTTTTTATGAATCAGAATAAGTGAGTGAATCGAAATGGGAAACCTATTAAAGAATCGGCAATAATATTGAAACCGAGAGAAACGTTCGAATCATTTTTTTACTTGTAGACATTGTACGAAATAATCATTATTTCTCCCTGTGCCATTCACTGAGGGACGGTTTTCTGGGGATACACATCCGATCTGTGTGTTACAAATTAGAATCCAGCTTATCCGACAATCGACATTTACTTAGGATAATTTTTGATTTCATGTGGTCTCTACCGACAGTACTTTTCAAGAAAGCATTCTGACTATAGAAATATTAGGTTAGCCTATGCCTGTAATAGAATCTTTGGATTCATAGATAAGATGATATGCATTACAAAAGTAAAATCTACGTAACAACTAATGAAGCGAATAAAATTACGAAGTCTTTCAAACAAATAATTCAGACAAATAATTGACACGCATAATCTTAGTTAAATTATATTAAAGCAGTTATGGACAAGAAACGTTTAAAACAGAATATCTCCCATTTTAAATTCTGCGGGAATAGATCAGAGGTTATTGCTCATTGTATTCATGACTGAAAGTATGGATTCATGACCTGGAAGTTTCCTTTCTCCCTTACAGATATTTATGTGTGAGTCATTTGATGCACAAATGCAGAACTAATTGAATCGATCAACAGTCACTGGCCTCTGTTTCAAACTGCAATAGAGTAAAAGAATGTTTGATCGATTTAAGAATGGTAACAAAAAGCACTGCCGTGAGGTTTCGATCTATGAAAAGTGTCTGGAAAAAGTGCGTTGAGAATAACGGTGACTATGTTGAAAAATTAATTCAGGGGCACAAAATATCGCTCGTTTTGATATGACAACTTTTTTTTTTATAGTTTTTCTCCCTTTTTTGCTTTTGAGTTTTAAATATTAAGTGGTAGTATTTGGAAGGGCTATCCTTATTGCAATAGATTTTTATTGAGGTGTGTTTGTAAGTAGGTTTAAATGAACACAATTGAAAAGAGCAATCGGGGTGGACTCTTTTTAATTTCTAGAAGGGTATCGGCCACTTATAGGAGTGAACACGTAACAGATGCCAATGTTCCAAAGTGATTTTTTTGTGGAGCGAACTGAGTTTTAACTTGACATACACAGGTTAATCATTGAGCAACCATAACGCCCCTGCTCTTGATGATGAATATTGCGATGGTGTGAGTGCAGGTGATGGTTGCGGTAGAGTTGGTGTCGATGGTTTCAATAATACGAATATTAGAATGAAATCCAGAAATACAGAAATCCATGCTGCTTTGCAAATTTAATAATAATTGGGGGATTATATAAAACATTTTGAATAATTACATGTTTCATGTGTTCGCATTATTGATCATGTCTATCGAAGACTTGCCGGGCCGGAAGATATTAATGATTAAGTACAAGTAAGAAAATTACATCAAATGATGAAATCATTAATTGGACCAAAATCACGGTGGTAGACAATGGTAGAAAATTATTAAAAAGGAATTATTTGAGGAGAAGAGTTTCTGCCTTTGCAACTGAATGGAAGCGTACAGAAAAATAAATACATCGTCAGAAAATGTTATTAAAACCGTAGTCAAACACATATTACATAAACAACGTTACAACGAGACTGCCTCAGTTCACATTACATTATGATATAACTATAACTAATTGTTAAGCCGTTATTGTTAAAATGATTATGCACATACGCCGTAATAGTGCGATACCTGAATTCGTCTCGGATTAAGACAAAGTTACGGTATTATATTTGGAAATGATCAAATAATATTTTGTTTCTCTACAAATAACAGGACTTTTAATCAAAATAACGTAATCAGAACGTAATCGTGGCTAAACATCAATCTAGGTTTATTTTCGCTTAGAATATATATATATACAAAGAGAGAGAGAGAGATAGATAGATAGAGAGAGAGAGTAGACATGAACATTTGTAGTTTTTTCAGATATTTATCATTTTTTTAATATTTTAAAATATTTATGTAACGCGAGTTAAATATTTTCCAAGAAGAAATTCCAAGCTTTGAACTAAACAAATCTTTATATAAAAATATATGAAGAGAGCTGAACAAGGCTTGAAACGCGTTATATAAATATTTTAAAATATTAAAAAATGATAAAAGTTTGAAAAACCTACAATTGATTATCTTTTAAATGTTCTTTTCTTCTCGTTGGAACTACACAATCGTCATATATATATATATATATATATATATATATATATATATATATATATATATATATATATACATGGTTTTATTTTGTTTTCTGACGCGGAAATTATGAGATCCACGAATAAAAGATTGTGTTAAAAGTAGGTAAACTAACATATATTTGGAAGTTCTTACCCGCTTCTTCTCTTGCGTAACCCCGTACCCTAGTAAAAGAAATTTATAGCTAAGAAATATTTACGAATTATACTTCAACCAATTTTAAATCCATCGGCTCTGTTTTTTTTTTGTAAAGAGAAGACAAATCTTTAAAGACTGAGTTATGTTCGGTCTAGTTTAGGGAATGAAAAATTCTCTACGAAATCAATATGTAAAATGCAGGATGATTCGCGTTGTAAAAATGTTCATGAGAGCCAAAATAATAATACATGACAACAATGCCTATTCAGGAAAGTAACTAACAATATCATTTACTTCATAACACTTATGTTTTTTATATGTTGTTATATATAATTCATTACATTACAAAGTATATATCTTGTAAAATGAAAACGATTTTTATAGTTACATGAAATACAAGCTCAGTCATTTTTATCTAAAAAACTAAAATCCTAGTAATATTTATTCTGCTTATTCATCCAAAAAATAACATATTTTTATAATTATATAATGGTATATATGTTCATTTTAGATGTAATATTTTAACGATATTTCATGTTAAAGTCTAATTTAAATATTTCGAAAAGCAGTTATGCCTGAATTGAGTATTGCAAGATTCTAACAGACAGATACACAATATTTGTATTAGTGGTAATCGTTGATAATTTAAAAAATAGACACCAACCCATATACAGGAAAGTAATTAAAATACTAGTAGAGGAATATTACAATCAATCCTGAAAGAATTGGTTATGGTGTAATTTAATGAAACAAGGCTCCGTCTAGATTGAGTTATGTTTGTAATATTTTCTATACAGTGGTTGCTAAGTCCAGGAATTATGCGCACATATATACATTAAACTACAGGAAAAGCAAGTAAATAAATACTAACTACATTGTTCCTGGTCTGTTTCAATAACAGATGAACTATTTTAGACGGAAATCTGTTTCCCTCATGACGGGGTCTAGACGTTTAAAAATTAAACCCCGTTAATTAAATCAAGGATAAACCAAAAAAGTAAAATATAAAGAGGATGATAATTATTAGAATGAGTATAAATATAACATTTAGAAAAAATAATAACAATAATAATAATAATAATAATAATAATAATAATAATAATAATAATAATAATAATAATAAGTATACTACTATTACTACCAAAACTACCAATAAAAATAAAGTAATTAAAAGTTAGGAAAGTGTAATCTCACGTGAATATTACATCTGAAATAACCGATAAGTATACAGTAAGAAATATTAATGTCAAGCAGACATATTTAACAGTTCGAAACCATCAAACCAGTTCCGCATGTTAAATTAGAAATCGCCGCGATTTCATGAAAAAAAAAAATTGTTAAGCGCTGAAAACAGTCCAGGACCTGTGTTTATGTTTTTAGTTTTAATTTTAAGTTTTTAAACTGCCAATCTAAACGCCAATCTAAACGAAAATTTCACTGTAAACAAGGCAAATTGCCACGTTGATGTAGAGGGCTAATATCAGGGGCAACAACTACTGGGGTACTATGTAGGGATTTGGACAGCAAGATGTCGGTTCACGTTACACTTGAACTTCTGCACGTCAGTACTGTTGGGGAAGCAGGGACCTGGAATGAAATTCCAGAGTCTAGCGGTTCTGGGGAAGAAACTATTGGAGTAAAAAGATCTTTTACATCTAGGGATCTCTACAGTGGGGGTGGGGGGTGGGGGGATTTAGCAGCCTGTCGCGTTTGTCGAGGGTGCTCACGTCGTGGGGGCACAAGTGATTGCAGTTCGTCAGAGCATTCACCACTAAAATACTTGTAGAAAAGGCAGAGGGATGCAACATTTCGTCGATGGGACAGAGGCTGAAGCTTGGATGCCAGTTCAGGGCCTATCAGGTTTGCGACTCTCTTTTGAACCTTGTCAAGGAGCGAGAGAATAGTAGCAGATGCACCAGCCCAGATGTGACAGCAATACTCCATACATGGGCGAATGGTGGCCTTATAGAGGTACATGATACTTTCGGGTGTTAGTAGTTTTCTAGCACGATAGAGAGAACCCACCTTTCTTGCAGCGGCCCTGGCAATGCCTTCAATGTAATTTTTCCAACTCATGTTTCCTTTGAACGTTAGGCCAAGGAGTTTGAAAGATGTACTCTCAGATAAAGAGTCGTTGGCCATTGCTATAGGTGGTAGAAAGGGTTTCTTGTAATTATTGAATGAAACTAGTTTAGTCTTGGCAGCATTGAACGCGACCGACCACTTTTGTCCCCATTCCACCACAGATTTGAGGTCTTCTTCTAGTGTTTCTGCCATTTCTTTAGAAATGTGTTCATTCGTCTTCCTGTCGTGCCTGCCATAGAGTGTAGTGTCATCAGAATATATACCCATCTCAGAGGCAATTTTGTCAGGGGAGGTCATTCATGAATATCAGGAACAATAGATGTCCAAGGATAGAACCCTGGGGCACCCCCGCATTTATATCATATTGTTTAGATGTGAGGCCAACCTGGATTTTTCTCTTATCTAAGAAGGATTTAATTATGTTAAGTATTCTACCAGTGATACCGTATGATCTAATTTTCCTGAGGCGACCCTCATGCCATACCCTGTCAAAAACCTTAGATATATCTAGAGCTACTGCTCTGCCCTCCCCCGCTTTGTCCAGTGAATGGTATATACGTTCAGAGATCACAGTTAGGATGTGTGCTGTGGAACGGGCTTGTCTAAATCCATATTGTTTGTCAGTCAGAAGTTTAGCATATGTAAGATGATAGACTAGAGCATGGTTAATTAAGGTCTCAAATATTTTGGCAAAAAGTGGGAGGAGGCTAATGGGGCGATAATTTGATGGGTCAGTCCTTTCGCCAGAATTCTTGAATACCGGTACAACAGAAGCAGTTTTCCAACAGCCTGGAAAGCAAGCTTCCTTAAGGCATTTGTTGTAGAGTTTGGAGGGAACTGGAGCTACTTCGGCTGAGCACTTTTTTTAATAGCACAGCTGGGATAAGATCGGGTCCACATGCTTTTGAAGTGTCAAGTTTTTTTATGATACTAAGCTAATGTCCACCTGCAAGCTGTATTCGTCAACTAGACGCTTTATTATTGCCAGTGTCATTCGCACTAACATCTCACTTTCAGCTCTAGTCTTAACTCGAGCCTTTCCAGTCAATGTGTCGGTCAACCAGTGGTAAACACACAATGAGTCAGTGTGGAGATGCACAACCTTAGCCTGCCATTACAATGCAAGATTAAGCCCTTTTAACGTGGCATCAACTTTTGCCAAATTTATATGCTGCGCATCATTTTTTCGGACGAAGCCAGCACGCGTCTTCCACAACAGCACCCAATTGTTCCAACACGACACCTGTAGCCAGTGAACTTGCGTCAACCCATACATTCAGTTCGTTTCTAGATACTTGCCAATCACCCCGGGCAGGGTCATTCCTATGTACTCTGGACAACATTTCAGCCATCATTTGCTGGAGAGAATCATCATCCACCATGTCGTCCCACCCTTTTGTAACTGCAGTTACTCGTCTTTTTAACACTCCTGTTTCCAATCGGAGCCATCTACAGACCGGTAGATGTCGTACTAATTTTCCACAAATAGAAACACAATGCATCTTATCAATACACTGGGTAACTCTGGAATCGCGCTCCCTCGCTTCCATCGCAAAATATTTCCCTCCTCCCTGACCTCTAGGCCACACACGGGCACCCAATCCTTTAGGCGCTTAGGGTGTTTGCCTATTAACTCAAACGATTCCAGTTTTATTCGAACCACTTAAATTCTTTTAACAGCGATAACTTTTTCAAACAATGAAATCCGACTTGAACTGTACTTTTATAAAATAATTTTCGTAAAAAAAAAACAAAAAAAACGACAACTTTTTTCTTTTCAATACAGCAGGATCTCATTTTAAATTTCTCGATGAAAAACGAATTTAACGCACAAGTCGTCCAAATCGCATTTTAAGTTCTGTTTACAGCGACGACTTTTTTCAACAAATATAAGCGAATTTCATTCCAAATTCCACGTTTAAAAACGACGACTTTTAATACATACAAGTAAACCGAACTGCATTCCAACACGTTCATTTGACGACGACAGTTAAATAAATCCAACGATTCGCACTGGGATTAACAAACAAAAAGAAAAAAAGTCCTACTCGCTTTATATCTTCAACCTTCGCAGTTTTACACGACTCATTCAATTATCTCTTTAACAACGCTTTTCAATTTTCAACGGGACTTTTAATTTTCCAGGTTCGACGCGAATCATTTAAAATTCCCCATTTCGTCTCAGCCGCATTGGTCCCATATTTAAAACCGAAATAGATTCTAATCGAAAAAAAACCTGGACTGGATTCTCAGCCACATTCTCGCTCTAATCACAGTCAGTCCAGTTCTTGAGAACTCAACGGCTCAAATCTCTCAAACATCTTGACTCCCGGCCTTATATTATCTCATTTATGCAAATTAATGCGCGATCGAACCTGATGATTTGTCACCTTCTTGTGTCTCATCGGTCGGGTTTCGAGTTCGCACATGCAGCCCACCTCCGTGACTACAGTCACACTAAAATTTTCACTCCATTGGGATAACATCGGAAAAAGATGAAAAGGTTGTACAAAGAAGCATTGAAAAAATTAGATAAATCTCAAGCTCACGTGCTACACGTAGTGAAATATATTATCTCGATAGTAAAACTAACAAGACATGAGGTAAAAGACAATAGAGAAAAGATAAATGAACTTGTGCGTCTAAGGAACATTGTTTCATCGATGGCGAATGAAACAATAGGTCTAGACAGACGGGTATCGCGTCTAGAAATCCTACCCACAGATATTGGTTATATAAGATGTTGGCTGACAAGTTGAGAGACTATTTTTTCGACTTTTACTTGCCACTAAATCATCTAGAGTTACAGCTCAATCTACTGTTTTGGGGTCTTTTATCACCAAGCATAATAGTTCCGCATTATTTGAGGAAGCTGCTGAAGAGCGTATCTCAAGCACTCCCACATAAGTTCAAATTAGCGAGTGAGCCAGATAAGGATATCTGGCATTATTACAGAATCCTTAGTTGTTCAACACTGTTTGGCGAAAGGTCAATAGTAATTGTTGTAGAAGTTGTTCTTGGATAGGAAAAACTCTTGTATACATTATAGGATACTTAATTTTCCGCTTTCCTTGCCCATCCGTCCAGGAATAAAGAGGGAATCTAAATTGTCCGCCAAATTTAAATTGGAGGCAGAGATGATCGCAGTAAGTGGGTCCGGAACTGAATATATACTTTTGAATCATGATGAGGCGGCCCGATGTGCCGAAAGCGTGCGAAGTGTGTGTAAGGTCTCCGGCCCTGTCCACACTGCCAGCTCTAGAAGCTCCTGTGAGATGTCGTTGTTTCGTCGAAAGACGGCAGAAATCCAAAGGAACTGCCAAGTGACAGTTCACACAAACATTCGACTCCCTATGGCGATGAGGTTGGGTCAGGGGTCTTGGATGGTGGCGGCTGATCGAGGTATAGATTTCAGAGTATTATGCGGGGACAAGAATGGGAGACAGATTGTTGCAGAAGCCCCGATGGCCAACACTCGTATAGACTAGGGGTGTGTAGCACATAGTGACAATATGAAGCTGGCTGCACAAGTAAACGGTAACTCTAAATTTAGTGGAGTTGAGCAGCTACATGTCACATTTATAAATATGTCTGTACCCACGGTATGATCCCCAATTATCACCAGATTGATTCCCGAATTTGTCGACAGATAGGATCCCAAGTTAGCTGGGGAAAATGAAAGAGATCCCTATCCACAAGTTGTTGGAGGCAATTGAGGGAGTAGAAAGAGGCAGAAAAAATGAGAGAAGTTCCTATATGGGTAATAGTAGTCGGTAGCTTGGCTGGAACAGGCGTGCTGATAGTTTAAGTGTTAGTAGTTAGAAGAGTAATAATTAGAGAGAGGAAACAGGAGGGTTTAAATGAAACCCAAAGATATATACCAAAAGTAAGGCAGGGGAATCTAGAACATAAAATTCCCCATGAAAAGGTGAACCAAACGCAAGTGAGTGACAGGTAGCAGCTATGAATGAGGAGGAGAAGAATATGCAAGTATTGTAAAGCCTAAAGAAATGATAAATTCAGGAAACTGCAAAGACAGTTCTATTCAATAAGAGAAAATAAAAGATCTTTTATCTCCATGGCTCAAGCAACTGACGTCTTAGGAAAGGATAAAACTGCTTCCCGTTTCAACAAAGTAATTGAAATGGTAAAGTTAAAAATTAAGTAACTTGAGCAGAATCAAGCATAACCTATCGGACGTCGGCTGCCTCAATATCAGTTTTAAAATTGAGGTGAAAATACCACCGATGTTGCTTGGAAAAGAAATAAAAAACATTTATTGAGAGAGACCCAGTGAAAAATGAATGGAACAAAAAGTGTGTGTGTGTGTGTGATAATGGATTTGTGTTAATAAAGTTAAGTTATGTCCACGGAAAAAAAACAAAGATAAAAAAGAATAGAAAAATAAATGACTAAAATGAGTTAACCGTAGTAGGCAAGAAAAAAATAATTAATAAATTTGAAAAAAAAAACACACTGGTGGCAAGGGGAGGAGTAACGAGAAGTGGTGCGGGCAAACTGGGTCAAGGCAAACAAAAAGAACACAATGGAAATCCCAGGTGATCAAAGAAACAATAGGTCAATCCCAGGAAAGGTGACCTAGACAGCATCCAGACAAGCAGGAAGAGAAATAATGGGAACTCCTGGAATAAGAACGACCTAGATCCATGACATCAATCGGTCATGAGTCAGATCAAAACCAGCAAAAATGTAATAAACAAAACTGCGAGAAAAAGATTTATAAGTCGAAGTGATACCAATAAAAAGAGGAGAAAGAAAGCGAGACAAACAGACAGACAAACAGAAGCGAGACACAGGTTGACACAGAATTCTGCGACTCACCGTCTGCCACTAAACTCCACCGTCGTCATTTGTTGAAATGTATATAGTAAATAAACAAAGTCTTATAAACAAAAGTGTCCCGTGTTCATTTTAAAATGCAGTGACTGCCTATTTTGTATAGCCTAGAATGATCACACGCCGGACGTATATGTAACATCAGAAAAGATACTACAATTTGCTAATACTAATATTACTACTACTACTACTACTACTACTACTACTACTACTACTACTAATAATAATAATAATGTATAAATAAAATTACGTTCAGATGAAATAAAGTTTACTTGTTTGCCCTATTATATTTAATTAGTTGAACTTTCCGAAAATTATAATTAGAATAAATTATAAATTGGATGCTACGTGGAATTAAGGATGATTTTTCCAGGGAAAACTCGTCCATTTTTGCTAGGTAAGAAAACTCGTCCATTATTGAATACAGATCGATTATAAACGCATTTTATGACCGTTCTTGAAGCACGTATTGGTTTTAAAAGAGACTATGCCTCCACAATATTTTATAAAAATATTTATACTTGTTTACTGTTGTTTTACAAAATATAAAACTTATTTGCTAAGTGTACGTTTTCTTTTATTACATGGGGGTCACCACTTATCAAGGCCCGAAAGCCACTCAGGGATAAGGATTATTGCGTGTACAGTAATCAGTGAGATAGTATTGTAGTAATCATAATTATTGGGGGTTTTGATAGAGTGTCTTACTTAAGGGGGCGGTTTGTCAGGAGTTTGTTTATGTTGGACTTGAAGACGCCAAATTGTAGTCAGGTGGGAAACAGGCAAGCTGCAGAGAGCTCCACTAGCGTGCAGTTCTAAGAGAGAAGCTTTGCTCATGGAATCTACGTTTGGATTTAGGCACAGATAAAGAGTGGGGAAAATTATTGACAGTAGTTTCAGCCAGACGGGTGTTTCTCGTGAAAGATTGGCGAGGGGGGATGAGGGATTGGAGCTCAGACGAGCACCTGCTCTGGACATAACGATAAAACAAAGACAGGCTGGCAACGTCTCTTCTGTGGAAGAGAGGTTGCAGGGAAGAGAAAAGGGCATCCCCTACTAAACCACGAAGTCTATTTTGTACTCTGTCAAGGCAGGATAGGCTGTTTTTAGCAGCTCCTGCCCAGATGTGGCAACAGTACTCCATCCTTTAGTGGTTCAACTTAATTCAAAGCGTTTATTTAGTTTAAAAAACTGGTCGTGTCGAGTTTTAATTTAGAACAAAAAATGTCATGCATGACGGAAAATCGATTAAAAATAGAACATTTAAGAAAATACTGAAGTAGACATAGATTTCAAAATAGCCTCCCCATATAAAAAAACATTTGTATATATTTATAGTAATGCCCAAGATCAATTTTCAGAGAAAATCAAGCGAACGGAAGTGGATACGATTTATTATGCATTGCCACCGAAGGGAACAGTGTCACGGTTTCAAGACACGAACAAAACCATATATTTATTTTTTAAAATTACTTTAGTTTCTATTATTACGAAAACGACCAAAAAAAGATCAACTACTTATATTATTAAAAAATAAAACAAATGTTTTATTTAGAAAAATTAATTAAGTTTTAGCAGACGGCGGACATCTTTTTTGGCGCCTTTCACTAAACTGTTGCCAGGTTGCGCTTCTCAGTCATAAACAGTGTGAATTATTCAGTTGTTGTTGACGCTTCAAAGTTAATTTAATTAAAGTATATGTTTCATTCAAAGTTAATTTAATTCAAGTATGTTTCATTCAAAGTTAATTTAATTCAAGTATATGTTTCATTCAAAGTTAATGTAATTCAAGTATATGTTTCATTAAAATCATTAATTTGTTCGAAAAAAAACCTATTTACTTAATACTAATCTAATTTTGTTCTTATTACAAATTGTTTTTATTAAATTATATTTTTTACGCAGGCATTTAAATAAATGTTTTTACATATAAATAAATTTCATACAATAAAAGTTTGGATTTTCAAATACTTTTTCTGTTCAGAAAAAAATCTTGTTTATTACTTATTTGTCGTGTTATTTGACCACGAAAAAATTGGAGGTATCGGCCCCTTAAAATGGCTGCCGTTCTCATAATACAAAAGTGCCTCCAATAATAATTTAAAACAAAAAACACATTTATTGATTTAACAAACAACGAAAGAAATATCTTATTCAAAATAATTTAGTTCAAACAGAAACATAATACTTTTTTTATATAATAATTTAATATTTTATACTACATGATGTGTGTTCGTTTTCTTGTTCCATAATAACACAAAGAAGTGTTAAAACTAATGTAATTATAAAAGTTATAACACAAGTGTAAAATAACATTACCACATAAATGCTTCCCTTTTGGTTATAACTTCGTTGTATCAATGTCAACAGACACATTGTAATAAATAACCACATTTTATTAAATTCATTTCCACCTTTCTATACGCACGCAGTATTTTCCAATTAAGAATATATTCATTTTATTAAACTTTATCTTGAACAGAATTTTAATTTGATAAATACCGATTCATAAATAACAAAAATAAATACATTAAACATTAAACCTTCAAATTTCATGCAGAATTATATGAATATTGATTGGTTTCATCAATAGGGAGGCACAAATGTAGAATTTTCTTTTTACTATAGTATAGTCATTTTGTGCTCCTGTTGGTGTAAGTACCCACTTTTTTTTAAAAGAATCTACATGCTATAGATAATTTTACCTAAATGTGCAGCATGGTTCTATACCAAACTACAAACCATTTTCAAAGGATAAAATTAAATATTGGAGAATCGTGCTTGGATTTGTGAGATTATTCGTTATTGATGAAATAACTATGCTAAGTAACTTGCAATTAGCGTTTATTCATTTTTTAGCTGCGCAATGCATATTTGATTTACGTTGACCCTGATAAATTAACCATGTATGACAAAAGTATATGGACTGAATACAATAGGTTTAGAGCCGAAGAAGACAGATTCGATTAGCAAGTACTTCCTCCTAGCTCTGTCAAGGCTTCCAGTTTGTCATTATATAAATAAACTTATAAACAAAACACCATTATAGATCATAATTTCAGGCAAGAAAACAATAGTTCAAGTAGAAATTGCCCACACATTTACCATAAAGTTGCTAAAAATATTTAGGACTTAGAATTAATCAATGACAGAGATGTCTGTGTTTCTAACTGCATTAGTCAGACAATTTACTGCCTTCCCTTGTAAGCTACCATAAACAAACACTCCAAACATTGATTTGCCAATGAAGCAATCAAAACATTGATTGTCTCTGGCACTTATGGTGTTGCTTACGTCAGAAAATCAATTAGAAATATTATTAATAGTGACCAACAAGAAGATGTCTTTCGGTTAAATAGTTCTATATTTTTCTTATTATAATAAACGATTATTATATTGTTTATACTTTTATGACAGGAAATATAAAATAAATTGCATATAAAACATTAAGGAAAAAATGCATATAAAACATTAAAAGAAAAGTTGCATATGAAACATCAATAGAAAAAATTGTAAATTGTGAGTAAAATCTAAAATCAGTAAAGTTTCAATAAATTTTGTTGTCTTAAAAATACAATTACGATATAAATTTTTGTTTACAAAAAAAAACATAGCGAAAAATGCCAAGTCAGCGAATTATACATATATTGATAAATGATTGCCCTAACAGTGCAACACCATTATTTTATTTTGAACAAAGTAAAACACTGAAATGTATTAAAATACAAAATACAATATGATAATTCAATTTAATCTTTGAAGCAAGCTGTGGATTCCAAAGTGTGCCGATTTCTAAAGTTCATCTGTGAGATGTTCTCAAACTCCACACCACCGATAGTTGCCAGCAACTTAAAAACTTGCTCCAAACTGACTCTTCAGTGCCCAAACATTGTAATGAATGTAAACAAAATACTAAGCACTTTAAAAAAGTGACTCGTACTTTTCCTATTCAAATAAAATGTTTATGTTCTCAAATAAATAGATTTTATTTGAACATTCCACTCCACAACGAATTAATTCAAACGTAATGAAAATAAAGTTTGTGGCACAAATTTCAATATAAAAACAGTTATTATACAAACTTTGATGCAATTCGATTTAAGGCATTATACTTGCGTCGTTAGGAATAATAATGCCAAGTGAAGTATTTTAAGTGGCACTAATATTTTACATAATATTACTTTTCCTATTTTATTTTATAGTAGATATGTTTTCATTATGTTAGTTGTTGTTAATGCTGTTGATAAATATAGTTTAAAAAGTCATGTATTTTCTTGGAATAAGATGTTTGCCTTAACAGAAAAATAGCCAACAAAATGTTTAACTTGAAAAATGTTTTTACCGAAAACTATGTATTATTACAAAACTACAAAAAAGAAGGGGATATAATTTAAAAAGAAAAACAATTGATTTACACTCAATTAGAAAATAATTAAAATTTAAAAAGGAAGATAGTAGAATTAAAAGAATGATACTTTTGTATTTACAGATGTGTCTTATGCGCTAATAAAAATGTAATTGGCATTTTGTTGCGCTTTTTAAGATTTTAAATATTTATAAATATTCTCATTATAATAAATGATTATTATATTGTTTACAACTTTGGGACAGAAGCAATAAAATAAATTGCATATAAAACATTATAATAAACATTTCAAATTGTGAGGGACGTCTGAAATTAGTAAATTATCAATAAATTTTGTTGTTTTGAAAATATGCTTTATTTTTATTTACAAATGAAAAAATCAACATTGCTAAAATCCCAAATCACGAATTATACATATATTGTCATAAAAACGATTATTGTTAAATTATGTGGAATGTACATTAATAAATAGGCCAAAGTGACTAACTTTATTGATAATTGTATGATTTTGGTTTCGTAGTTGCATGTTTGGGTGTGTTTTTTTTTTTGCAAATCCAATGATCCTTTTTTATAATGACAAAATGTATCAATAATTTCTTGAGTTTAATTTTTTTAATCTATTTTTCTTTTAAAATAAATAGAAATTAAAATAAATTTAATAAATAATCATTATTTTACAAAATAATTCGCATAATTTGCCCATATTTATTGACATATTTGGATACTTTTGCATTTTTCTTCTATGGTAAAAAATAAATAAATACCAAAACTGCAAAAATGATATGTAAATGCTAGCATTGGTCAGATCTGTAAATGCTAGCATTGGTCAGATCTGTAAAGCCTAGCATTAGTCAGATCTGTAAATGCTAGCATTAGTCAGATCTGTAAATGCTAGCACTGGTCAGATCTGTAAATGCTAGCATTGGTCAGATTTGTAAAGGCTAGCATTGGTCAGATCTGTAGATGCTAGCATTGGTCAGATCTGTAAAGGCTAGCATTGGTCAGATCTCTAAATGCTAGCATTGGTCAGATCTGTAAAGGCTAGCATTGGTCAGATCTGTAAAGGTGATATATAAAGGCTAGCATTGGTCAGATCTGTAAAGGCTAGCATTGGTCAGATCTGTCAAACAATAGTAAGTAAAAAAATATATTTAAAGTGTAGAAGGTAATTTTTTGTGTTAATATTCTGTTATACTATTGTAGTTTAGTATCCACGCGATAGTAATCTGAGGAATTTGTTGAAAATATTCGAAAAGACGCAAAAGTATGCAAAGGGAGGTGCCAATTATAAAGATAGACCAATGTGGTGTATCTGAAGAAAGAGCTTGGAAAAAGAACGAATTGTATGTCTGCAGTGCAAAGTGGTTTTAATGGGGATAAAAAAAAATCACGAGTAATAGTGTTTAAATGGGTAAAAACACACGCTTTTTCTTGTGGCATTAGAAGACGACAAAAGAAAGAGTTGGATAGTGTGTTTTAAAGGTTCTAAAAAAGCATAATGTAAACATTTTCTACTTACGTAAAAGAATGAAATACCAGTCTGTATTTTCAAAAAAGGACCGTCCAATAGTAAGGGAAAAAATTGAGAAAAACAATGTAAAGGTCATGCTATATTCAAAGTTTTTTATTTCCTTGCTTAGTTATTTATAAACGTTGCATTAGCTGATTACTGTGTAAGACAAGCTATTCTGAAGCTACGCAAGGAAAATAAAACTGTTAGAGAGATTTCAAGGAAAGTGAAACGTTCCACGTGTGTTGGAGGCATGGTTGTTAAATCCTACAATGATGCTTGCAAAATAGTTAGAGCTTTTAAACCGGCAGTCCCCGCAGAACATCGACAAGAGAAGACCCAATAAAGCAGCGTATGTCATTAAAGGGCCGTTTTAAGTCCTGCACAGAAAATAAAAGGGTTATGAATACTACTGTTATACCGGCTTTCCTTGAACAGAGGAATTTACAACGATTAGCACTATAAATAGCCCTAGTAATTCCAACACCGGCGAGAGAGATGCGACTGCACTTCAACTCCTAGCCGAGTGCCCAGCAGATATACACGCGTTCCTATCTTTGTATATTATTGTTAATACACTTGTTCCTTAACCGAACCACGACTTGATTGTTCTTATTTTCACTGTTGTTCCACGACCCAACACATTGGCGACAAGGAATCTATACGACCATCACTGCAGAGAATCACTAAAAGTGATTGAAATAAAGATTCGTAAAATCTTTACGACAGAGCACCTTCGTCATTTCAATAGATATTTGGATACGCAAGGATTAACAGCGAATTAATTACTACAATAGGAATTTGGCGACGGGGAAAATTGCTACTAAAATCTACAGCGAAAAACGCGAATTTTGTCAATTATTTAATAATTGAACACACTTGCCAAGTGTTTTAGTAAGGGAAAAACGGTTCATTTTTTTTCTTTATTAGCAGTCATTTTTCCTACGGTAAGAATTTATTTCTGCAAAGTTAAATATCCAAAACAAACTAGCAAATTCCGTGTAAGCTTATCGTTATTTCGACAACATCTGGGATATGAAAAAAAACCTTGACTTTGTCAAGAGGAAAAGAGACAGACCGTGAAAAATAATTATTGGCGACGTCATTTGTGCTTAGCAAACACGTAAAGAATCAAGTAATATTTGCAAAAGCCAAAGAGGGTAACAAAAAAAACTAAAAGTTTCCCATACGTCGGATATTTAAAGCGACGGATTTTATTTTTGCTACGTAAAAATTCGTGCAAATAAAAAAGTGTTAAAAAAAGAATTGGGAAAGAAAACTTGGTTGAGTTTTTTTACTAAGGAATATTTATTTAATACAACCGTAAATTCTAAACTGAATTCGTATGATGGATGCGAAATTCAAAGATTTCCTGTTGGAATTGTCCCAATTCCAGGCAGAGCAAAATCTCGCGTTGCAAAAGCAGCGAATTCAACAACAAGTAGAAAGAGAAGAGATATTTAAACAAGCATTTTAAGAAAAAATTCTTCAACAACAGAAACGCTTCGAGGAAATATTGATGAAAACACAGGACGAACAAAGAAAAATTTTGGAGGCGATACAGTTAACTGATAATCCGTCCAGATAATCATAACGCATTTTCTCAAACAGCTCTGTGGGCCGCTATTGAAAATTTCAATTATAATCCAGAAGATGATGTCACTTTCGTCTAGTACTATAGACGATATGAGGATATTTCTATATCGGATTGTAGTAACTGGTCAGACGCGAAAAAAGGTAGGCTTTTGCTAAAGAAATTAGGAACAGCCGAGCATACAAAGTTCGTGAATTTGATTCGTCCCCAAAAGACCAGTGAGTTGAGCTTCCTAGAAACAATTGCACTACTTACAGAACTGTTTTCTGCAAAAACGTTCCTTTTCCATATGCAATATAAATGTATGAATGTTACTAGAAGACAGGAAGACGACTGCACTACTAATACAAGTATAGTGAGCAAGCATTGCGATGATTTTAAAATGGAGGAATTATCATCAGATAATTTTAAATATTTAATATTTGTTCAATGGCTGGTCTTAAATAAAGACGCTGAAATGAGGCGTCGTATTTGAAATAAACTCGAAAACAAACCGAATATAAAATTACAAAACTTAACGGAAGACTGTAGACGGTTTATTGCGTTTTAACAAGACAGTCGTGAGACAGAGGAGAGCGGAGTGTTACATATTAACAAGATCCATCAAAAAAAAAAATTCAACTTCAAAAAGTAACCAGAGAAAGAAACAGGGAAAAGATCCACCTCGACCATGTTGGAGGTGTGGAAATAAACATTGGCACAATGAGTGTCCTTACAAATTCAAACAATGGATAACGGCCACCAGAAAGGGCATAAAGCATCGCATTGTAGAAAAAAATCTGGTAGAAAGATATCCATTAAACTTACGAAAACTGAACTTGGGGAACAAAATATCCGGAAATCTGTACAGGTCAAGATGTTTAAAAAGAAAGTAAGGCTACAACTTGACAGACATGGAAGAGGTCTGGGCGACCCACTATGATTAAATCACATAAAACGGCGAGAAACGTCATCATTGGCGAAAAATTGCCTTCAAAGGAGAATTATTGACGAATATTTTTTCCAGAACAGGACCGAAAAAGCAATAATCTTTGTCATGCGAAAATCTAACAACCTATTTAGAACTGATTTGTTCGAAAAGTTTAGACTAAAGGAGCTGCCTTTAGGATCATTTTGCCAAAAGGTTGAGGATTCGAATGTGGAGGCAGAAAAACTTAAGAGGGATTAAAAGAGAATTTCCCAGACGTATTTTCAGGAGGTTTGGCAAGGTGTACAAAAGCGGTAACAAAATGTGACGTAAAAGTAAATGTACAGCCAGTGTTCAGAAAGAAAAGAAATGTTCCATTCGCCGCTATAGAACAGATAGACGGTGAATTAGAAAGACTCCAAAACATGGGTGTCATCGGAAAAATTGATCACAGTGAGTATATGCTGCACCAACGGTTTACATCAAAAAGAAGAGTAAGGTGATTCGGGTTTGCGCTGACTTCGCGACAGGCTTAAACAGGGCATTACAAGATCACCATTATCCTATTCCGAGCCTTGAAGAGATATTTGCGAAACTGAGTGGAGGGAAATATTTTTCTAAAGTCGACCTCAGTGACGCGTACTTACACGTTCCAGTCGATGAAGAGTGTTAAAAGCTGCTATGCATTAACACCCATAAGGGAGTGTACAAGTTTAACAGACTTCCTTTTGGGGTCAAAGTAGCCTCTGCGATTTTTCAGCAAATTATGGCCATTATGTTTAATAGGTTAGATTTCGCAGTAGGGTACCTGGACGATGTATTAATAAAAAGCGCTAGCAAAGAATAATACAAAGCCCATGTAAACCAAATATTGAAAAGGATCCAGGATTATGGATTTAAAGTAAAACAGGAAAAATGTACATTTTTAATGGAGAAAATAAAACACTTGAGGCAAATCATCGATAAACATGGAAGAAAGCCGGATTCAGATAGATCTAGTGCAATAAAGAATATGCCTGCTCCAGAAAATATTGCGTCTTTATAAAGTGTCTTAGGTTTGGCAAATTACTACAATGTATTTGTGCCAAATATGCATAAACTAAGGTCGCCTTTAAATGAACTGTTAAGGAAAGACCAACAATGTGTCTGGACGCAAGAGTGCGAAGACGCATTTCGGGAAATTAAAGAGACTTTAACTTCTGACTTGTTTCTGGCACATTATAATCCCAAGCGTGAAATTATAGTTGCACGCGATGCCAGCTCCTATGGCATAGAAGCATGCATTTTACACAAATGGATGATGGAAAAGTGAAACCCATATCACATTCATCCCGATCACATTTGCCAGCCGAAAAAAACTACTCACAAATTGAAATAGAGGCGCTAAGCATTATATTCGCGATAAAGAAATTTCATCGTTACTTGCACGGTAGACAATTTCTGTTACAAACAGACCACAGACCATTATTAACGATTTTCGGATCGAGAAAGGGACTACCACAACATACGGCGAATAGACTCCGAAGATGGGGTACCATACTTCTGAATTACAATTTTCAAATGGAGTATGTGCCATCTAAAAATTTGGTCATACAGATGAGTTATCGAGGTTAATACCTTAGCAGACAGAACCATTGGAGGATATGGTAATAACATGCATTCAAGCGGAAGTTGAAGTAAAAAATACGGTATGTGACACAATAAGAGAACTTCCGGTAACGCTTGATGAGAGTAAGCAGAGGTGGACGAATTTATTATACGCACGAAAGAAAGGATCAACAATAACGAACTGGATGAAGAAATTTATTCAATTTGTGATGACGTCATGTTATATAGAGACAAGGTCGTAATTCCTGCGACATTACAGAAAAGAATGCTCAAGAAATTCCATGTAGGACATCCAGGTGTATCAAGAATGAAAAGCCTTATGCGCTCTTTCGTTTATTGGCCAAACATGGATAAGGATATAGAAGGAAAATCAGGGAGTGTAGAGGATGTGCATTAGCTATGAAAGCTCCTCCGACTCAATTCGGATCGTGGACAAAACCGGACCGACCTTGGTCTAGGATTTATTTAGATTTTTCAGGACCGCTAGATGGGTTCTACTATGTCATTGATGTAGAGAACATATCTAAATGACCGGAGGTATTAAAATGTAAGAATCCCATATCCGAGCTAACTATCAACTTCCTGTATGAACTATTCGCTAGGTTTGGAGTAGTAGACTGCATTGTTACAGACAATGGAATCGAACATTTTTGCGAGGATCATCTAATCGAGCATACAACCATTCCGCCATACCACACAAATAAATAATGGAGAAGCAGAGAAATTCGTTGACACATTCAAGAGAGCTCTGAAAAAAGCTAATGGGTCGCCAATCCAACAGTTTTTACAAGTCTACAGAGTAACTTCGAATGCAACAATCGAAATATCGAAGACACCTGCTGATGATAACGATACTGAGGGGATTCCATAGTATTAATACAGACTCGGAGATATTGCAATAGTTCTTAACACATATAGAGGGGAGGAGATACATTATTGATGATGGCGGGGAGGACACATAATACTTGGAATACATGTGTTCGTTTATAGATTAATATACAAAACACATTTTCCTTTTCGGTTTTAAATACGACAAAAAGGCAACACTTCCAAAATATAGATGAATTATTTAATCTTCAACCGCGATTGGTGATGTCAGGAACTCAAGCCTCTTCAACTACATGGTCTACTCTTCTCTCTACGGGGCTCCAACTCTCCAACTGACTCTATCACTGTGTCTGATCGTCTCCGCTCATCTGATCCTAATCTGACTTACTAACTTCGAACCCTCGATTCCTATATTGAGAAATCACCTTTGTTTATGACGTCAAAAGTGTGGTTCACAACGTGACTCTCTCATGTGGATTGACATATGTCTGTCTCAACACACTTTTGGCAAACAAAGAATTCTCAATTCATATTGTTTAATATCTAAGCTATTTTAAACAATTTTTTAAATTCTCATTGTCCATTCTTTTAACTGACATATTTAATATCCAGATTTCAAAATGAATGGAGTATTGGGTCCTTTCTCTGACATTAATAATATTTAGATATTTATAATATAATTAACAATGGACTGAATTACTAAGATATCAATTATTATTTCTTTAACACTTGTTAGATTCTAGCATTGTCCTAATATCATTATCATTTATCTAACCTGTCTTCTTACTTACATGAGAAGGAGACAGAGAAATAGTATAAAAATTAATGGTTTTATATTATGTTAAAAGACGTAATACTTATTGGATAAAATATGCAATATAAACAGACTACCTACAAACGATTTCAATGAATCAGAAGTTTGGGCACCTTTTCGCCTTATCAATGTAAGCGATGGTGTTAATGATGTATAGTGAGCATTAACAAGGAAGTTATCACACTCACATTACGATGTAAATGCAAAGTTATACATACATTTACTGGACAAAATAACGATGACCGTAGCTCATAACTACAAAGATCTCCACAAAGAACACGGGTTATAATGATATACATGTAAATCAAGCGACACATTTTTTTACGAATCAGTTACTACGGACATCCCGCACATACGGAAATGAATGTTTTTCCAGATATAGACGCTTTAAAAATACTCATCGCTTTTATTGTTTACTATTTTTTTTTTGATAATTAAAAATGCGTACGCAACCGCAACATAGAGACTAAGCTTGATATATGAATTCACTTATTATAAGGTGAATCGACTTATCAATGTAAGTATTGACATATTACAATATATGACGAATATAGAGCGACAAATAAGAGATATAGACACTAAAAATTCAGAAAATCTCCCCTCTCTTTCTTATATATATATATATATATATATATATATATATATATATATATATATATATATATATATATATATATATATATATATATCTGTGGACCGGGTACGTAATTCTGCAAGCGTTTTAAGACGACACTCAAAGGTGCATAACATAATCCCTCTATATGAACCAACAAACTAGTGTTGTACAAAGCCTTGAATCGTACGTGTGTTGTGTGTATACGTTGCACTAAATAAATGTTTGTTGAGATCTTATCATAACGGATCATATGCATGCATGTATATATGTGTGTATGTATGTATGTTTGGGGTAGAGAGGGCTCCCGTAAGCCGTGGTGAAGGCAACCTTTCTAGGAGAAGCACATCTCTGATTTAAAAAACCATAAAGCGGAAGACCAGTACGCGCATTAAGCTGGTCCGCAGTTTAATTTGTTGCTGGCTATCTTGCTCTTGCTTGTTGCTTGATCTCAACATTTTGAACCGAGAGAGAGACTTAGCTGTCGTACAAAGCTAAGACTCTGTAACATCATATTTGTATAGATACTCCCTCAAACATTTGGGCTCATGGATTTTAAATGTCTGAGGGAGTGGCACTCGTCTGACAAGACGTTGCAATCATCATCATCATGTATGTATGTATGTATGTACGTTGCGTTTCTGGTATACAACAGATTGTTCTGTTCGTGTCATAAATGTCTAACTTAACTGTCTGTGACTCAGCTTCATATTATAGGTGCGTGCCTGTCAATATATATCATACACGTATCAAAGACGACATAACTGTTTTCAGCTCGTCGTTTCTGAAAGATTTTAAACCATTTTTTAAAGCCAGACCAGCTTTCTCACCAGACATAGACCAATACGTTGTAAGATTTTATACATTTTATTTACTCCCAGATATTTGTCATAGTAGAAGGGTAGTGATCTACGAACTCTCGGCTTGTGCGTTTTCTCTGTCTCCATTCTGAGATTGTCCCACACTTTATGGGGAAACACGTTTTAGCCAGGTCATCTGCTTTTCTCGAGTATCGGAGCCAACTAAAATTATGCTTGCGAAGCTCTTAACACGTAACACATTACACATAACGTTCGGCCTTGGATTACATACTTTCTGTTCAAACCCTCCGTTGCACAGAGATTTATATTTTGCCAAAACATAAAGATTTCAAACTTTGTAGTCCACCCATCGCTGGCAAGATATATAATTATATAGATAGATAGATAGATAGATAGATAGATAGAAAGATAGCATACAATTAAATGCTTCTACCCGCCTGTTATGTGACATTCCTACAACTTTTTTTAATCAAAATGTATAGTGAAGATTATATTTTCTTCTCAGTTTTTATAAGTTAGAATAAAAACATTTCTCTCTCCCTTCCTCCCTCTCTCTCTTTCTCTCTCTATATGTATATACATATATATATGTATATATAAAGAGAGATATAAAAATATACCTCGTTATCTATCTATCTATCTCTCTCTCTACATATATATATATATATATATATATATATATATATATATATACTTGACTAAAATCTAATTAGAAACATACATTAATTCAACTTAAATTAACGTTCAAGGCATGAACATTTAATTTTAATTTAGAGAGATTAACATATAAATAAAAACGTTAAAATTAAAAGTATTAAAAACATAGCAATAATAATGTTAAAGTTAATAAATAAATCTAAATTAAATATAACAACAATTTTAATAATAAATTAAATATAAAATAATTTTAATAATAAATTAAATATAAAATAATTTTAATAATAAATTAAATATTAAATAATTTTAATAATAAATTAAATATAGCAATACTTTTAATAATAAATTAAATATAACAATAATTTTAATAATAAATTAAATATAGCAATAATTTTAATAATAAATTAAATATAACAATAAAGGAAATAAAATGTTCTCGAATATTAGAGTAGAAAAAGTATGTGGAATATTACATTTAAAAATATTCTTTTAAAATAATAATACTGATAAATAAAAATACATTTAGCTGTAAAAAACTAATTAATTAATAATTATATATTAAGTAGAAATTAATTATAAATTAATGACTTATGACTATCGATTAAACTCATTTGTATATAATATATTATAGTAAAATTTTTTTAATATTAACATTTATATTGAACGTATTAGTTATAAAATTTATAATATACACTAAATTATAAGAGAATAATATTACGTAGGCGATATTAGAACTGTATAAACATTACTAATTCGTTAACTTATAGACTGGAAAGTGTAAAGTATAAAATAATAATGAATGGTAAACAAACTGAGCTAATATAACAATGTTTTTTATCTTAAGGGCGATAATTCTATCATACTAAGAATTAAATTAAATTTAATCTTTTTTGCTCATAGTAAACAA
Source organism: Euprymna scolopes (assembly GCF_053919585.1). Taxonomy (NCBI): domain Eukaryota; kingdom Metazoa; phylum Mollusca; class Cephalopoda; order Sepiida; family Sepiolidae; genus Euprymna; species Euprymna scolopes. The sequence goes on from NC_136513.1 coordinate 11,207,443, forward strand.
TTTGCATTAAAGGATTATACAACAAAATGATAAATCTTAACTGAACGTTACTATGGGTATATAAGTAATAGAAAAAAAACCTATAATTTAGGGACTGCTGACTTTGATTATAACAGTAAGTGAGCTTTGTTATGTATAATTTCAAATTCAAGTTAATGAATATTTTAATAAAACAGGGAATTGTAAACAAGTTGTTCTTTTTAATTTCGTATATGGAAACATGTGAAATAGATTTTAATTTTTGATGTTATTTTTGTAAAAATGGATACAAATATTATAAATAATAAATTTACTAATTATTATATAGAACATTTTTGCACAATATACTAAATTAATATACTTTGTTTGTACGAAGAGATGAGTTTAGTAGCTTTATTTTTGATTTACAATGGCGTAATAGAAGCATATAAGTTTTTTTACAGCTTCTCCCCCAATTTTCGGATGTTAATCATGTCAAAACGCACTTTATTGTTTTTTGATGGATTGATTATTGCCATTTCTTCTGGTGAGTTTAGGGCAAAATACGTTCACTTATTGGTATAATAATAAAGTCATAGGTTTTGTGGTAGGAAGCAGATGAGGTCAAGAATCGTAATGCCAACTGACATAAAGGAATAAATTTTAAGATTGGCAGCATCGTGAACTGTGAAATATAAACTTTTGTCATTCAATTACTATATTGCTTTGTAAATAAATTGTGATTCTTAAATAAGGATTGGTATATATTGTAAGAAAATAAAGTATATTTCCACACACACACACACACACACACACACACACACACACACACACACACACACACACACACACACACACATATATATATATATATATATATATTTTTAAATGTTTGTTTTTGTTTTACTCTTCGAATAATAGACGTGTTTTCATCCCCACCCCCGTTCTTCATTTCCTGCAACTGAATTAATTTTTCATCGGGCACTGGCTTCCTAACTGGAGCCTTGTTTCCTTCAATAAATTATTTTTTCTATTTATGCTGTGCTTTATGTATACAATTTATCAGAATTAGCATTTCGAAGACGCGATATTTTAGGAGATGAATTAGCAGCACGTGGACCGATAAACAGTTTTAACTACGCCAACGAACGTAGAATCTAATCACTCAAACGGTTCCAATTAGAAGTTATCGTTTAATTCAACGAAAAAAAAAATACAAGTTCGAAAAATTAAAAAAAAACAAGGCCGATAGCCATTAGTCGCGTGCTCTCGTGTAATGAATGAATGCGCGAATGTAGGATTGACATGACATTCTTCAAGATAAACTAAAATGACCGAAAATGGGCTGAAACGACTTAAATAAAAAGTAAATGATTTAGAATGACTTTAATGAACTTAAGGATGAATTGAATGGCCTTAAACATTAATTGAATGCTTAAAAATAACTGGAATCCTTAAAAAAACAACGTGATGATCTGGAGAATGACTTGAATGGCTTTGAAACTGACTGGTTGTAAAGTGGGTGATCACTTTACATTAAATTAATAGATAAAAGTGATCCCCTTTATATCTCAATAAGTACAGCATTTAGTAAGAACAGATACTAAACTTTGATCTTGGCCAAAAGGCCAAGAAAAGCTATATTTATTTGCTTCCCCACCGAACAAATTTGGCACAAGGCCGATTTTTAATGTGAGGAATGAAGGGGAAATGGGGACCAACTTCCTGGGGAGTAGGGGAGCAGGATAGTGACAATTGGTATTAAGGGTTGCTCCTACATTGACCAAGGTCTTATATGTGGGGTTGCTCCCACATATGGTCTTTGCTTGCAATATCTGCCAGACAGATACTACACTTTGAGGTATGTATTTGCTCCCCCACTGAGCAAATTAGGCACAAGGCCGATTTTTAAAGTGAGAAGTGAAGGGGAAATGGGAACCAACTCCCAGGGGAGTAGGGTAGCTGGATAGTGACAATTGGTATGAAGGGTTGCCCCTACATTGACCAAGGTCTTGTATGTGGGATTGCTTCCACATATGGTCTTTGCTTGCAGTATCTGCCGGAACAGATACTACACGTTGAGATATTAAATTTTTATTCATGTTAAAAATACAGTCAAAATCAACGATGAACAAAAAAATTAGGCACATGGCCAACTCAAAAGGGGGGCATTGTGGGGTTCGTTTGTCATCCTTGTCACTCCAGAACTACACAAAGTCAAAAGTTTCTCCAAGCTAGTATCTTCTTTCACCATAATACCGCATTCACCCTTTCATATTGGGGGACGTCCTACTTAACTCCCAATTTTTAAAACATTTTTTATTGACGTGTAAAAACAAAAAAGATAACAATAAAATGGTACAATAATTCATTTGTGTCGAGGGCGGGGGAAGAAAAAACAAAAGGTGATTAGCAGGACCCTCCCAACCCCATCTAGTTGATATACTGCCCGTTCCACTAGGTTTGTAAAAGGAACCTCGCTTCTGCGGGTCAGTCTCTAGGTGGGGATGCCCTCTAGATGGGAGTGAATGGAGAAAAGAAAATTTTGTGGGTAAGGGATGGGGGTTAGTTTGCATTTCTTTATCTCCAAGATGGGTAAAATTTAGAGGAAGGGGATAAAACAAAAATTGCAGGTAAGAGGGGATGGGGATCTTGGAGGCTTCCTAATCGGGGAGGAATGGAACACACGCTCAGAGAGTTGAGAGGCTACTTGTTTAATTTTACTTTACAGAACTGCGCGTTCCACACCTAGGCGGGGAATACGTATTCAAATTTGGCTCCTCTTCGTGCACACAGACTTGCCACATGTATCACTCTTCTGTCAAATGCCGCGCAATGCAGCCTTCTTCTATCACATCTAATGTTCACCCGTAGTTGGTGTTTAAAGAAAGCGATCAGATCTTGATCAGAAAAAGACAACAACCCCGGCAACCTTTCAAACGCGACGTCCAAATCACCATTCTCGCCACGACCAGGATCGTAACGTATACCATTTGTCTTTCCCGGTCCCAAGGCGGCCTCACGTTGTCCACAACATTGGATACGGTAACTGGGCGAGGATGCTCAGGATCGATGCGAGCCGTCACCTCGCTGACATACGACCAGTACTGGCGGAGTTCGCGGCAATCGAAGAAAGCGTGATCAGTAGGTTCTACGGCCGTTGTCCCACAACGGGGACAATTAGGCGACTCCAAAAACCCGGAACTGCATTGTATGTTGTTGAGTGGAAATGCATTTCGGGCCAATCGTCAGGTCAGAGAGAACTCCGAATTGTTCAGATGACTCGCACCTGGCGCTCAGCTCCACGCGGAGCGGATCTCACTCTGCTGCCAACCCAAACGCGCGCATAGCGGGTCGTCGGCGCCCCCCTTCACTAGATCCCTTTGGAGTTCCCAGTAGCAGTCACAAGGTCACTGGACCTTTGTAGTCGTTTTAGCGCGACTCGGCACTCTTTCATGTAGGCAGATTCTCCCCGCGGCCTGCGACGGCTCTCGATGGAAGGGTCGAGAACGAGGTCAGGGAAGGCGGCAGTAACCACGGGGTGCCACGGTTGGTCATCTTGCATATAGTGGCTCAGGAAGGCCAGCCTCTCAGCATCTCGATGACACTTCAAGTCCGGCATTCCCAAGCCTCCCTCACACGGACGTTGAATACAGACCTATCTGCTCACCCAGTGTCTTCCTCTGTCCCAGAGGAGCGAGGACAAGAGTTCGACAAGAGCTTTTAGGTGTTGTGCAGGCAGGGGAAGTACGGCCAGTCGGTAAAGGATGAGAGGAAAGACGTAAGTGGCGCACGCCTCAGCTCTACCCTTTAAGGAAAGTTTCCTAGGAAGCCACGAATTGACTGCAGCCTCCACCTTTGACCGTACCTCCAACCAATTCTTGTCAACCACACGCCTAGGATCCGGACCGGGCCATCTGTCCAGCTGAAGGGCGCCGGGAGGTTTGTGTTGCCACTCCAGGCGCCCAACCGCAGTCCTACCGACTTGCCGCGGTTTATCTTGGCCCCGTGATTCTTTCGTACTGTGCGAGTGCCTCCGACACGACCTCAATGTCTCTGAAGCCCGACAAGAAGACCGTAACATCATCGGCGAACGCGGATACCTTCGCAGCTGACCCGCCAGGCAGAGCCATTCCGCTCAGGGCCGAATTTGCCTCCCCATGTCTCAGCTTGCGGAGCAGAGGCTCCAAAGCCAGGACATAAAGCGGACAACACTGACGAACCGACCGAGAGATAGCAAAGGGTTTCGAGCGCTTTCCGTTGACTTGCACGACAGCCATGGGCTGTCGATACATTACGGAGATCCACTTGCAAAAGTCCGGTTTAAAACCGGCGGCCTCTAAGACAGATGCCAAGAAACGATGGTCGACCCTATCGAAAGCTTTGGACTTATCTAAGTTGATCAGCGCGGCTTCCGTGTCGTCATCTATTACCCCCTCTAGGATCGTGCGGATCAGGTGCAAGTTGTTCTGAATCGATCTTCCCTTCACAGCGTAGTTCTGTTCCGGTTCAACCAACTCGTCGATAAAAACATGCAGCCGATACGACAGGACCTTGGCCAAAATCTTCAACTCTGTGTTTACAGAGTTATGGGCCTGTAGTCGTCTAACTCTTCCCCTCCATGCCCGTCACCTTTCTTCAGCAATGTGATCACTTGGTTACCTGCCCTGGGATGGATCCATGAGCAAACCAATGGTTTAACATATCCGTCAGAAGAGGCAGAAACATGGGGGACAGCCTCAAGTACAGTTCGTATGGCAGACTATCATGGCGATCTGTCCTGGCGATCTGTCACAGCTGACCTGCTTCAGCGCAGTAAAGACTTCCCGCTCCGTCACCCGGCCCTCGCAACTAGCCGCTCTAGCTGCCTTGAGGCAGAGAGAGTCGGACAAATAGTCGCTAAAATCAAGAACCGGAAGATCGGGCTGCTGCGTAAAACGCTCCTCGAAATGTGTCGAAACCCCTCCCAGATTTCCCGAGTCGATTCCAGGGTGCATCCATCCGGATGTCTGACTTTCGCAATGTATTTGTCCGAGCCACGCCTAGAAACCTCACGGCGCACGTCTGCATCAGAATTGATTGCTTCGTTGCCTATCTTTCTAAACCTAGCTCTAACTACTTGGTCTTCGTAACGCTCGCTAATCTCGGTAGAAGGTCCTGCTTAGCTAGTTCCTGACTAACCCTATCACCCTCCCCCGTAGCCTAGGCTAGTTTCTGCTTTAGCTGCTTCTTTGTCTTTGCCTTATCTAGTGCGAGGCGCTGGGCATACTTGACGGAGAAGCTTCTGATCTTGGCGTTGAGACCTAACAACCACTTACTCCCTTTTTAATCAATTCTCTTAACTGATCTCGGAAGTCTTGTATCTCCAGAAGGGAGGTGTTTAACTTCCAGTACCCCGCTAACTTAGGCCTATTTCCTAGCTTCAGCCGGGCCATAACTAATTTATGGTCCGTCTGGCCTAGCCAAGTGAACGTGGGACAGAATAGGAAGTCTACTTCGCCTAACCTAACTAACATCCTGTCCAAATAGGTATTTGGATAGGAGGAAAACCTATTGGTCCACGTCCACATTTCCCGCCCTGGATGCTCGACCCGAAACCTGTCGACCAGTCCGCGTCTAGCCATCAGATCAGCCAGGCTGGACTCGCACCTCTCCGACTCTCTAGCTCCACCTCCTAGCTTATCTATGTCGGGGTCTAAGATGGCATTCCAATCCCCCATTAGCACTACCCGCTTCCGACAATCTACAAACACGTCAAGATGACTGAAGAATGAGACCCTCTCACGAGCGGTGCTGGGCGCATGAACCGCAATCACCTGAAACACAGAATCTTTTACGGCAACATCTGCCACAACCAGCCTGCCCTCCGCATCCCTATGGACAACGTCGACCGTCGCGGAAAGGGTACGTTTTACTAATAAGGAGACTCCCTCCCCCGCGGGCTGTCATATGCTGAGAAAACCTCAAAGTCTCGGGCCAGCACCTGACAGTCCACAGGAGAAACGAAATGCGTCTCCTGAATCGCAGCCACATTCACTCCCAGGGATAAGAGGTCGTGCCGGAGGCGAGCCGCCCGGCCCGATGATCTCAAGCCCCTCGCATTTATTGATCCCGACCCGAAGGCCAAGAAAAGCTTAAAAAGCTGAGAACACCATGTATTAACAACAGACCTTTGATCTTAACCAAAAAGGCCAGGCACAAAAGTGTTACGGACAGATCGACCGACCGACCGACCGACCGACCGACCGACCGAGTGACTTATAGAGTCGCTTGCACGCGACTAAAATTTTAATAAAGCTGTTAATCGATATTCGACAAATAATTGTTTTCTTTCTTTTTTCTTTCTAACAATAAGACATTTAGTCAGTAAAATGAATACGCATTATATACGTTTGAAGCCAAAACAACGCATTATTACAAAATAAACTAACATTTATTTTGTTTGAAATTTATATTGAAATTCATAAATATATTTCGAAGGAAACCAAACGCACCGTTCCAAGATTTAAAAAGAACTACCGTATAAACAACAAACGGATTATATTTGCTTATTCTCTGCCCCAGCAAGAACAAGGCAAAAAAAAAAAGAAGACATATTGAAGATGAAGGTTTCCTCGAAATATATTTATGGATTTCAATATAAATTTCAAACAAAATAAATGTCTGTTTATTTTGCATTGTTTGCATTGCATTGTTTTGGCTTCAAACGTATATAGTACTATTCATTTTATTCAAATTCAACCAGCGCTTCTAAGGAAAAAAATCTTACCGTGAATTCCGCGAGACCAAACGCACCGTTCCGAGATTTAAAAACTACTTCATAAAAAGCAAGCAGACTTATACTTGCTTATTCTCTGCCGCAGCAAGAACATGGCAAAGAAAGACAGACTGAAGAAGTAGGTTTCCTCGAAATATATTTATGGATGTCAATATAAATTTCAAACAAAATAAATGTACGTTTATTTTGTAATAGTGCGCTGTTTTGACTTCAAATGTATATAATACGTATTCATATTTTTAAAATTACACTAGCGTCTCTAAGGAACAAAAACCTTAAGGTCAGTGTTTAGAGAAGAAATTAAAGTGAAACAAATTGTTTCATAATCCATTTCTACGACTATGACCGATGACATACATGTTATTCGCGTGTTATTTTGTGACCCGATTAAGAACGCGTTCAAATTATGACAATCCGTCCGGTGTACGGCATTATAAAATACTAGCGGAGAGCCCGGCATTGACCAGTCGCTTAAAAAGACTTAAATATGAGATTTTGATTAATGCGTGTTTCGTATTTATTATTAAATGTTAGTGGACCCAATATATGGTAATGGTTTTTAAAAACGACTCGTGCGCCACCACCGAGACTCGAAACAAAAACGTATAGCTTATAATGTAGTTTTATCTCCGAATTAAATGATTGTACTATGAAAGCATGTTTAACCCATAGCTAAAAATTAAAGCATACACCAATAACTATTACGTCACGCATGGATATTCGTAATGCCATCGTTCGACCTTCACCTGTAAAATTTCCTTTTTTTATTTTCACACTTTGGCACAGATTTTTCCGAGCTAAAACAGAAGTTTCGCATGGGGTCGAATAACCTACATAGGAAGTTTCATGGCAGTAGACGAAAAGCTGACAGAAAGGTATCAAAATCATTAAAACAAAAATATATACGCAAATATATATATATATACATATATATATATATATATATATAAAGAGTTTTGTTTATCAAAAGCTTTTTACACATTATTAGTAAGTATAAATCATGTAGAACATCTACATAAATATAATTTTACATAATATTAAACTAAAGATGATCATCTCAAAAGAAAACCGAAAAACCTAATAAGGAATTTATTAAATATACTAGCATGGGTACCCGGCGTTGCCTGGGTTCACATGAAGTTCCGTCTGAAACACGCCTGCTATACTAATAATTTTCATCATGGGTAACATGGATACCCCCACAACAATTTCAAAAATAAAAGAACGGATAAAAACATGTAAATGTAATCGCCCCCAAAAAGAAGTATCTGATACCCTCTCTACCAGATATTTCGGCAGAAGGGATCACTGTCCTAAGAAAACTCACGATTTTGTGAACCTAAAAAAATAACGTTTATAAACATTAATGCGTGCGTTTATTTTTAATTTTGGTAAATGTGCAGTTAAGCGGCGTAAATTATTTACCAGACAAAAACAAAAATTATAAAAACTATTTATTTTTATATAAAACGCATTGTTAGACCCAAATGTTGAAATAAAACCAGAAAAAATTTTCATTTTTATTATTTTTTCATAATTTATATTTTTTATTCGAGGCCTCTATATTGATTTTAAGATTTTGCCTTTTTAATGTTTGGTAGATTGCTCTTTTAAGCTCTTTCATTAACTGTTTTTAGCCGCCATCTTTTTTTTTTGTCATAAAAGAGCGTAAAAAAGGCCAAATTTGGCCTTAAAATGCCAATCTGTCAACCTAAAATAAGGCCAAATGTTATACGTGTAAGGCGTACACATTTAATCTAATAAAAGAATGATAAAAACATCATAAAATTATTTTTTTGTTTTGTTTTTATACTTTAAATCTAATAATGTTTTCTATAAGAATAGAAATGAATAGGTTTTATAATTTCTTTGTCTGTCAAATAATTTACGCCAAACATTTCCCTATCTACACGGAATAATTTTTCCAGCTAAAAACTTAATCAAATTACCAAATGATTTTATGTGGCGAACATTTGTTTTTTATGCATACCATCTAGTGGCAAATAACTCTAAAAATGTTTTTTTTAAAGAAGGTCGCTATTTGAAATAATAATTCCAAATAAATTAAATATATTATCAATATAATTGCTGTTTAAAGTTTAATCAATTACTATTTTAAATAGAATACTTAAAACAATTCTCTCGATAAAAACATTTACTAAAATACCGATATTTAGTAAAATCGATTTTTCTTAATGTCATATGCAAATAAGGTGATCTCTTAATTGAATATTTTTGCAAGAATCATACTATATATAGAAATAAATGAGAGAGTAAAACAAGGAAGCTTTTGTATATATTAATCAAATTGTGAACAAACAAACAAACAAACAGACAGGAATACGAATTTATATATTTAGATTTTATAAAGAATGTACAAATTAGAAAGGTATTTTGCAAATAAATACACATCTACGATCCGTATATAACAATTTGCCCTTTTTTTCTTAAAATAGATAAAAAAAGGAAAATCTTTTTTCCGTTGTTCTTGGTCTTCGGGATGGGTGGTAAAACTCTTGTCCTCGCTCCTATGGGACTGGGACACTGTGTGAGCAGACAGGTCTGTATTCAATGTTCGTGTGAGAGAAGCTTGGGTATGCCGGACATGAAACCTCACCGAGACGCGGAGAGGTTGCCCTTCCTGAGCCACTATATGCAAGATGATCAACCGTGGCACCCAGTGGTTACTGCCTCCTGTCCCGACATCGTTCTCGACCCCTCTACCGAAAGCCGTCACATCCCGCGGAGAGAATCTGCGTTCCTAAAAGGGTGCCAAGCCTCGCTAAAACGACTACCATAGTCCAGTAACATTGTGACTACTGCCCGTAGGGAACTCCACACGGATCTAGTGAGGGGGGCCGCCGATGACCCACTATGCGCACGTTTGTGTTGTCAGCAGAGTGTAATCTGCTCTGCCAGGTTCGGGGCATCTGAACAATTCGGAGTTCCATCTGACCTGACGAACGGCCCGAAATGCACTTCCACTCAACAACATACAATGCAGTTCCGGGTGTTTTGGAGTCTCCTGCTTGTCCCCGTTGCGGAAAAACGGCCGTAGAACCGACTTAACACGCTTTCTTCGATTGCCGCGAACTCTCCTGGTACTGTTCGTATGTCAGCGAGGTGACGGCTCGCATCGATCCCGAACATCTTCGTCGTATTGCCGTATCCAATGTCGTTCAAAACCTGAGGCCGCTGTGGGGCCGGGAAAGAAAAATGGTATACATAACGATCCTGACCGTGGCGAATATGGTAATTTTGATGTCGAGTCTGCAAAGTGGCCGGGGTAGTATTCTTTTTCTGATCAGGATCAGCACCCAATTGCATGGTGCATGTTAATTTTCCCTGAATAAGATTTAATATCTAAAAATGTAGTATCTGTTCTGATACATATATCGCGCAAGGCAGGGTTGTTCTGGCGGTACATTCCCGTGCCCAGAACATTCTGACAAGCTTTTCGTTTGGGTAGCGTTCTGTAAGCATACCCCCACTTTGTCTTTTTCCGTTCTCCCCCCTCGCGGGGGATCCGAGCTGATAATTTACGACCTTCCGGCGAGAGAGGGTCGGAACACTTTCTCTCTTCCCTCCACTAAATTCCCACTTCCTCTCTCAGTTCTATCTCCTCTCTTGCCATCTTTTGCGCCACTTCTTTGTGGCGCCAAAGTCGGCTCTCCACTTTGGACGCCGTCTCCATGTCAGACAAAACAACCTGAGGCCGCTGTGGGGCCGGGAAAGAAAAATGGTATACATTACGATCCTGACCGTGACGAATATGGTGATTTTGATGTCGAGTCTGGAAAGTGGCCGGGGTAGTTGTCTTTTTCTGATCAGGATCAGGTCACTTTCTTTAAACACCAGCTACGGATGAAGGTCAGATGTGATAGGAGAAGTGGAAAGCGCAGTTCTGTCAAGTGTAACATTATCTTGAGCCTCGTAGCTAGCTGAGTGAGTGCACCATCCCTCCTACATGCAATTTTTTTCCTTTAACCTCTCCCTTTAAATTTCACTCATCTTGGAGAAAAAAAATCAATAGCTAGCCCCTTCCCCATCTCTTACCCTCCCCCAATGTCTTTTTTCCATTTCATCCCATCCAAAGAGCATCGCGACTTAAGACTGGCCCGCAGGAGCTAAGGTTCTATTACAAACTGAAGTGGAACGGGCGGTCTATCAACTAAATGGGATTGAAAGGGACCTACAAACCACCGCTTGTACTTTTTTCTTCCCCCACCATCGACACAAATGAATTATTGTATTACTGTTTTTGTTATCTTTTTTTTTGCTTTTACACGCTAATAAAACTGTTATAAAAATTGGGTGCTAAGTAGGACCTCCCCAAGTTCGAAAGAGCTAATACGGTACTATGGTGGAAGAAGATACTAGCGAAGGAAAACATCCGTTTAGTTCTAAGGTGGCAAGTATGACCAGCGACCCACCTCCCCCTTTTTGAGTTGGCCCTGTGCCTAAGTTTTTTGTTCATGTTAATTTTCCCTGAATAAGATTTAATATCTAAAAATGTAGTATCTGTTCTGATACATATATCGCGCAAGGCAGGGTTGTTCTGGCGGTACATTCCCGTGCCCAGAACATTCTGACAAGCTTTTCGTTTGGGTAGCGTTCTGTAAGCATACCCCCACTTTGTCTTTTTCCGTTCTCCCCCCTCGCGGGGAATCCGAGCTGATAATTTACGACCTTCCGGCGAGAGAGGGTCGGAACACTTTCTCTCTTCCCTCCACTAACTTCCCACTTCCTCTCTCAGTTCTATCTCCTCTCTTGCCATCTTTTGCGCCACTTCTTTGTGGCGCCAAAGTCGGCTCTCCACTTTGGACGCCGTCTCCGTGTCAGACAAAACAGTGATATTTTTCAGATTTTTACCATACACCTTGACTGACCACAGATACAGGAAGAGAGAAAAAAGAAACAAATCCCAGCAAGGAAATTATAACTCCCCCAAATGACGACTCCCCAAATGGGGAGCAACACTTAAAACAAAAAGGGGCCTACCGCCCGGAAAACATGAAAGCAGGGGCAGCAGCCCCAAAGGACTGTGCTGGGGAGATGCCCCCCGAGAGGGAAGCTTCCACAAAGATGGAGAAAATTGCCAAACTGAGGAGGCACACCAAGGAACTCCTCCAAACCAAGGGTCAACAACCTCAAAGGACATTACCGAAGGCAGCCCCCCTCCAAAAAAAGAGGTATACCGCCCAGAAATGAACGCTGGCAAAGAAGTAGCCGCCTTAAGAGACATGATGAAGAGGGATACTCCCCCAAATGAAAGCTACCCAAATAATGGAGCAGTACTGGATACAACCAAGAAAAGCACGGGAAAATCAACTCCTAAAGGGAATTCCGTCGGACAAAATACCTCCAAGACATCGGGACGCAAGACACCTCCAAGACAACCCCCCCAAAAGAGCCTATGCTCAACACATCAGAGGGATCCGCATGAGGTAAAACCGCCGAAAAAGAATCTCCCCACAGAAGTATAGGGACTTGTACCTCACCAGATATATGGAATAAATTGAGGGGAACGTCCTCAAACATATACCTGAGGACTGGGAGGCGATGGAAGACAAGGTCATGTCCTTCGGCACTTTGGGCATCAGGGAAAATCAAGTGGATAAAAAAGAAGCAATAGCAGAGCTCCTCCAGCAACTTAATATACCTTCCAAGTCTATACACCAGAGGAGCTTTGCGATGTAGGATATACTGCTCCCCAGCAAGGATAAAACAGATAAGTTCTAACGTACAGAGCTGAAATGCACAGGAGTGATGCTAATGCAAGAGTATCGGGGTGGGAGAAGAACCCGGGTGCAAATATTTAATGCTGCCGCTGACCTACACACATAACTGCTGTGGAACAGATGGACCCGGCGCGCTCCAAAAAACGGTGTCCACCTGGGAAGCTATCCCGTAGCAATGCGCGTCAAAAAGAGGGCTTTGTTGGCATACCGTCAAAAATATCCTTCAAGGAAGCCAACATGACGGTGGTGGTCGACGCCTACACTGCTGGTTCTGTATGCATGGGGCGACCTAGCAAAGAACTGCCCGATAAAAGCAGTTCCAAGCCTACCCGCACCACAAGTAAACACGGTTCCAGCGGCGGATGTGTCGACAGCTACTGAAACTAAGAAATAAACCAAGGATCAGTGGAGTATGGTTGTGGGGCGTAAACATCTATCTCCACATCAACCTCGCCACCTACTATACAGCAGCAGCGGTAACAACATCAGCAGCAGCAAGAGCAGCAGCAGATGAAGCAGTGACAGGAATAGTAGTAGCCGCAACAGCAGCAACAACAGCCATAGCAGCAGATGAAGCAGCAGCTGAAGCCGCCGCAGCCAAAGCAGCAGCAGCCGAAGCCGCGGAAACATCTGCAACAACAATTGCTGCAGCAGCAAAAACAGCAGCATTCAGAGCTGTCGAAACAGCAACAACAACAGCAACAGTCAAAGCAGCAGCAGCAACAACAACAATCGCCGCAGTAGCCATAGCTGCAGCAACATCAACAACATAAGCGGCAACTAGAGGAGGAGCAACGTCCAACAGTCCTTATCTCAATTGAGACGGGGACCAAGCGGAGAAAAGACTGCTCCTCTGAGGATGAATTTGCCAGCGAGAGGAAGAAGAACTTCACCTCACCACTTCCTGGTTAATTCAAAATAAAGAAAAAGAATAGAATGAAAGGGAAGATAAGGTGGCCCCGAACTCCAGTGAGCATACACTACCCCAAACAAAAACACAACCTACTTCACCCCTAAATCACACACCGCACCAACAACAGACACCGCACCAACACCAGACACTGAAGTAACACCAGACACCACACCAGCACCAACACCAGACACCACATAAAACCTGTCCCCACACAAATGCAAACTGATCCACCACCCCAGAAAGGAAAGAATGAACGCGGGAGGGGGGACCCTTCAGCTTCTCCCACTCCCGGACTTACCCAATCAGCTACCCCCCCCCCTATTGAAATGAGGGAGAAACTGTGTTTCATAGACCTCCTTTCTGTCTAGCAACGGATGTACATCAACGGCAGAGAAAAAATCTAAAACCTTTGCTGAACTGCCAACAGATAGGGGGATGGACGTTAATGTCCCCTCTAATTTCCCGGATGCCCCACTGCTAACAACTTTCTTCAGGATACCAGAGGCCTGTAAGAAAAACTTGTGGACAATGCTGGAGGCCACTGAAGCGGCTGTTCCGGGAATTGAACTCATTAGGAAAAATGACCGTTCCCCGGACAAAGTGGCAAAACTATGCAAAAGAATGGCCCCAATGTCCCGTCATTCTATAGGGCGCTTAATTTGACGTTTCCCTTAGACGTCGCCGACATTATGACAGAAGGTTAGGACATAAAACACCTGACAACCTTGAGCCTTGCATACAACGTCGGCGTCCTTTCCCCGTCTGATTTCGGAGCTGAATGTGGCACGACGTGTTGTCCCTGGGAGTTGATGTGGCTCGATTTAGGAGACGCATTGCATTTCTTCTGTGGAGTGTCAGATGCTGGCCCGAGATTTTGAGGTTTTCTCATCATATGGAAGCCCGCCTGGGAAGGGAGTCTCCTTACTGGTTAAACGTGTCTGCGGCAGCCGACGTTGTTCATAGGAATGATGGTGCCGTAAAAATTATGTGTTTCGGGTGATCGCGGTTCATGCGCCCAGCACCGCCCGTGAGAGTGTCTCATTTTTCAGTCAGAAGCGGGTAGTGCTAATGGTGAACTGGAACGCCATCTTAGACCCTGAGATAGACAAGGTAGTAGGCAAAGCTAAAGGGTCGGAGAGGTGGGAGTCCAGCCTGGCTGATCTGATGGCTAGATGCAGTGTGCTTGACAGGTTTCGGGTCAAGCATTCGGGGCTGAGGATGTGGACGTGGACCAATAGCTTTTCCTCTTATCCAAATACTTATTTGGACAGGATGTTAGTAAGGAAAGGCGAAGCAGATTCCTATCCTGTCCCAGCTTCATTTGGCTAGGCCAGGCGAACTATAAACTAGTATAGACACGGGTGAAGCTAGGAAATAGGCCAAAGTTAGCGGGGGATTGAGAGATAAACACCTCCCTTTTTGAGATACAATACTTTCGATATAAGTTAAGAGAATTAATTAAAAAGGCATTAGTGCGGACGGTTCCTGGGAATAGGTGGTGGTTAGCTCTCAAAGCCAAGATTAGAAGCTTCTCCGTCAAGTATGCCAAGCGCCTCACAAAACGAAGAAGTAGCTTGGGCGAAAACTAGCCCGGGCTACGAGGAGGGTGATAGGATTAGCCAGTAACTAACTAAGCAGGACCTCCTACACGAGACTAGCGTGTGTTACGAAGTCAAAAAGTTAGAGTTAAGCTTAGAAAAATAGGGAACAAAGCAGTCAATTCTGATGCGGACGTGCGTCGTGAGGTTTCTAGGCGTGGCTCAGATGAATATATTGGCAAAGTAAAACATCAGGATGGACGCACCTTGGAATCGACTCTGTAAATCTGCGAGGGTTTTCGACAACGTTTCGAGGAGTGTTTTACGCAGCAGCGCGATATTCCGATCTGAGTTTAGCGACTATTTGGCCGACTCTCCCCAATTTGAGGCAGCTAGAGCGATAAGTTGCGAGGGCCGGGTGACGGAGCGGGAGGTATTTACAGCGCTTAAGCAGGTAAGCTGTGACGTATCGCCGGGACTCAATGGTCTGCCAAATGAACTGTATTTCAAGCTTTCGCCTCTTCTGATGGGTGTGTTCAACTATTGGTTTTCTCAGGGATTCTTCACAGGGCCAAGTCACCAAGGGAGTGATCACATTACTGAGAAAAGGTGACGGGCATGGCGGGGAGGAGATGGACACTTACAGGTCCATAACTCTGCTAAACACAGAGTTGAAGAATTTGGCCAAGGTTCTGCCGAATCGGCTACAGCTTGTTATTGGCGAGTTTCTTGAACCGGAAAAGAATTCTGTTGTGAAGGGCAGACGATTCAGAACAACTTGCATCTGATACGTACGATCCTATAGGAAGGTATAGATGACGACAGGGAAGCCGTGCTGATCAATTATGGCCGGTCCAAAGCGTTCGATAGGTTCTACCATCGTTTCCTAGCATCTGTCTTAGAGGTCTCCGGTTTTAAATCTGACTTCTGCGAGTAGATCTCCGTGATGTATCGACAGGCCACGGCTGTCAAGCAAGTCAACGGAAAGTGCTCGAACCCCTTTGTTATTTCTCGGTCGGTTCGTCAGTGTTGTCCGCTGTCGCCCCTGCTCTATGTCCTGGCGTTGGAGTCTTTGTTCCGCAAGCTGAGACGCGGGGAGGCTAATCCGGCTATGCACGGTATTACTATATCTGGTGGCTTAGCCGCCAAGTTATCCGCGTTCACCGAAGACGTCACTGTCTTTGTGGCGAGCTTCCGAGACGTCGAGATCGTGTCAGAGGCGCTCGCTTGAAACGAAAGAATAACAGGAGCCAAGATAAACTGCAGCAAGTCGGTAGGACTACGGTTGGGCACCTGAATTGGCAACACACACATCCCGTCGCCTTTCAGCTGGACGGATAGCCCGGTTCGGATCCTCGGCGTATGGTCCGGACCGGAACTCCAGCTCGACAAAAATTGGTTAGAGATACGACCCAAAGAGCAGGCTGCGGTCATCTCGTGGTTTCCCTAAAATCTTTCCTTGAAGGGTTGATCTGAGGCGTGGGCACGTAGTCTTTCCTCTCATCCTTTACCAACTGGCCATACTTAACATGCCTGCACAACACCTAAAAGCTCTCGTCGAATTCTTTACCTCGTTCCTTTGGGACAGATGGAGGCCACTGGCTGAGCAGACAAGTCTGTATTCAACGTCCGTGTGAGGGAGGCTTGGGAGTGCCATGGAGACGCTGAGAGGCTGGCCTTTCTGAGCCACTATATGCAAGATAATTAACCGTGGCACCCCGCGTTTACTGCTGCCTTTCTTGGACCTCGTTCTCGACCCCTCTATAGAGAACCGTCGCAGGCCGCGGTAAGAGTCAGCCTTTTTAACAGAGTGCGTTTGTGTTGGCAGCAGAGTGAGATCCACTCCGCATGGAGTTGGACGCCAGGTTCGAGTCATCTGAACAATTGGGAATTCTCGCTGACCTGGCGATTAGCCCGAAATGCACTTCCACTCAACAACATACAATGCAGTTCCGGGTTTTTGGAGTCGCCTGCTTGTCCCCGTTGCGGAACAACGGCCGTAGAAACGACATATCACGCTTTCTTCGATTGTTGCGAACTCTATCGGTACTGGTTGTATGTCAGCGAGGTGATGGCTCGGATCGATCCCGAGCATCCTCGCCTGATTACCGTATCCAATATCGTTGACAAGGTGAGGTTACCGTGGGAACGGGAAAGACAAATGGTATACATTACGATCCTGGCCGGGGCGAGAATGGTGATTTTGACGTGGCGTCTGCAAGGTAGCCGGGGGGGTTGTCTTTTTCTGATCAATATGTGATCGCTTTCTTTAAACACTATCTACGGGCGAAGATCAGATGTGATAGAAGAAGGCTGCATCGCGCGGCATTTGACAGAAGATGGATACATGTAGCAAGTCTGTGTGCACAAAAAGGAGCCCAATTTGAATACGTGTTACCCGCATAGGTGTGGAACACGCAGTTCCGTTAAGTATAACTTTATCTTAAGCCTCTTAGCTAGCCGAGTGAAAGCTCCATCCCTCCCTGACTAGACATCGCCAAGATCCCCCCCCCCCTAACTGATTTTTTCTCTTCACCTCTCTCTCTAAATTTTGTCAATCTTGGAGAGAAAGAAATCAATAACAGACCTTCCATCCGTCAGCCACAAAATTTTCTTTTCTCCATTTCCTCCCATCTTGAGTGCATCTCCACTTAGAAACTGTCCCGCAAGACCTGAGGTTACTTTACAAATCTAAGTGAAACGGGCATGTCTATCAACTAGACGGGGTTTGGAATGTCTTAATAACCACTGCTTGTTTTTTTTTCTTCCCCCACCCTCAACACAAATGAATTATTGTATTATTGTCGTTTTTTGTGTTTACACGCTAATAAAAAATGCTTTAAAAATTGATTGCTAAGTAGGGCTTCCTAATCCTAGCCCGATTACCATATCCAATGTCGTTGACAACGTGAGGCCGTTGTGGGGCCGGGAAAGACAAATGGCCTACAGTACGAAAGGCCGAATACGGTATTATGGTGGAAGAAGATTCTTGCTAAGAGAAATTTTATTTAGTTCCAGAGTTACAAGGATGACCAACGCCCCCCATTTTCCCCCGTTTTTGAGTGTGCCTTGTGCCTAAGTTTTTTGTTCATGTTAAAAGATTTAATCCCTCAAAGTGTAGTCACTTAATGTAATTTGTTTCGGTTCAAATGAAGGAAAAGCTTCTACACTGATACAATTATTGTATTTATTTGCTTCCCCACCAAAGCAAATTAGGTACAAGGCCGTTTTTAATGTGGGGTAAAATTCAGCTCCCCTAAAAGTAGGCAGAAAGGGGCCACTCTGGTTCCCAAAAATAATAATTGTCTCAGTATAGAGGGGTTCCCTTCCATTGACTGGTACAAATTACCTAAAGTGCAGCATCTGCAGAACAGATACTACACTTTGATCCCGACCCGATGGCCAAGAACAAACACTGAGACAATTATTATTTTTAGTCCCAACCAGAGTGCCCCTTTTGCCTTCTTTTCGGGGAGCTTGTTTTACCCCACATTAAAAAACGACCTTGTGTCACATTTTGCTTTCGTGGGAAAGCAAACAAATACTCATAGAAAAAAAGGCTTTAATGTTAATATAAATACACATAAAAATCCCTAATTTATATGAGTATGCCGAAATATAATACAGTTAAAGTAAGGAAACACGAAAATCAGATATAAGCACTACAAATGTTTATAATATATTAAATAATTTTTGAAAAGTCATATATAATCTAGAACGTTGAAATCCTACCGTCCTTAATAGGATAAAAAGTTTAAAACGATAATAGCTCTACTAATCACACGCAACAGGACACATGTGTCCTTGAACACTTTTATAGTCTTGTTAAGAATATTATGTTTAGATTTGAATGTATAAGGATGAGAAAAGTGACATTATGATTATGTTAGATTTGGTTTATTATTTGGTCAGTCTGTGCAACATTAGTAAAACAATGCTACTGTGAAACCGGATGGTGTAATAGTTTACAGCTATTATTGTAAATTAAGTTTGGAGCTTGTAAAAGATCCCTGGTGCTACCAGATCTGGCTGACTGAAGGTATTGCCTTCCCGAAACGAAATGAATCTAACATTGATGCGTTTTTGTTTTTCTACTTCCATGTACAAACCTGAATTATGTTCTGCAAAACGAAAAACACAAACAATAGCCCACTTTTTCCTCCCTTTTTTTTTCTTCCCTTCTCTCTTTCTCTTTCTATCTCCTCAACTTCCTTACTGGTTTTCTAACTTAAAATGTATCAAACATTAATACGGTAACAACTTTCCCTCTCCCCCATTGCAAAACAACTCATGTTCCTCAGGGCATGGAACAAAAACGATAAACCCAACTATAAAATCGCAATTGAAATTACTAAGAGCTTAAAAAAAGCTACAAAACAACTGAATTAAATATGAATACTGTTTTCAAAACCACTGGATTCTGCACTAAATAAACTGAAAAGGGTTGATATGCAGTTAAACATAACAACCAAACCATTTATGAGATCTCTTATGTAAATATTTGATGGCTGACAAGTAACACATCTTATGGTGAGCAGTAAAACATTTTTTACGGCAAACTTTCCGTTTGCTTCATTGTAGCGAGTGTATATCTGAGGTGAGGTTCTACGGAACATTCGGAGAATAGTAAGATGTGCATTATTGAAATAGATTTATGCTATGATAAATGTATGCTGTTAGTGTGAATACGGTGGAGGTGATATGAAGGTTTGCCTGTATAGAACACGGCGTAAACATATCTCTCTATAGTAGAATAAATGAAACACAGTCTTTCATAGACTATAACTGTTAAAAGCGTAATAGTAGTTACCGTGAAAAAAGTTGACATGATCTAATTGAAAATTAAGAAACAACACGTTCTCGTTCTTGGAAGGAAGACGATTTCCGTTATTGATGCGAGAATATAAAGATGTATTCTAGAGTCGTGCGTTGTGTTTGAAGTGATGTCCCATACCACACCGAAATAAAATTTACATGCTAGCGGTATACATCTCGAATTTTAGCTGATTTTTCTAACTTAACATTAGTTGCTTATCGAACACAATATTTCATGTAGATAATTGTCTTTTCCTGAGGTTAAATAATTTTTTCGTCGTATCAGTTTTTCTGGAAATGTGTAAAGTTAAAAAGAACGATTGTATCATAGATTAGAATTTCTGGTCCTTCTTCAGATAGATTCAACAGATCGACTTCGTTCTCAATATTTGGTTTATAGCGAAACTAATAGTACTCATATCGACAATGGTAATTAACATAAGAACTACGAAAATCAATCAAGCAGAAGAACAGCTTATATGCTTTAAGTAAGAAAAAAGTATATCACTATTATCTAAAAACATACATCAGCCAATAAAGTCGCGTAAAAAAGATATATCTATGGGTTCTGTATCCGTAATCTGTAATGTGCTTATATCTAGGGAAAATGCAATTTCTCATTTTCCATTAAAATTTTATTTTCTGCTATAGATAATCTTATACTCAATATGTTTTCGTAATGTTTGTATATATTACTGTTTTCGACTTGAAAATATAGTAAGTACTGTTGTGTTTACTTAAAACCGCTTATAGAAAATCGATCTGTCGAGTCTTTCTAAGCGAACACCAAATTTCTGTTCGTTCTTCGTCATTATAATCATTTAATTTTTATGTTCACAAAGGATTTTACAGATTCAAATAATATCCGTTCAGATAGACACCTATGAACACGGTTTACTTTTAAATGTTCATTTTACAATTAAATGTTAAAATAGTATTAGAGAGTTCTCAGATCAGTAGTACTACACAGATTGATTGTTTGTTTGCTATTTGAAGTAACATTTTTAAAGTAATATTTACATTTTCAAAATATATCTATATAATATGCGGGAATTTAAAATATGTAGATCCAATAATTTGTATTCCCGACTAATGTTTTTCATTTTTATTCTGAAAGATTAATAACATGTCTTCATAATTAGTGGTTTTATATGGACTTCTTTGCATTGATATCTAATTAATTATGAGAAAACACATGACTATAATTTCGGTAACACAAATGTAAATATCTATGTATAAATCAATAAACATAAAAATATGTAAACATGTTTTTATAACAATTAATATAGCTGTACATAAAGCACACTACACCGTAGTCAAATTAATCAACTTATATTCGATCGGCTGGATGAAAACTATGCCTGCTAATCCTTAATATATTTATTATGTTCCTTGCTATAAAACAGTCTTTGTGTGAAAGAACATCCATTTTAGTTTGTAATAAAACTGGAATATTCTATAAAAGATGGGTTAATAAATTAGTAAATTTATTGCATTTTGATTAATCGGCTCATTTTTCGAAGCTCGTTTACAACATTGCCCTGTGAGGAAAAAAGCTGATTTTCAATATAGTTTGCTTTTTAAATACAGCTTCCAAACGCTTTCCATGGAGATTATATTTACGATATATAAGAATGAAATAAAACTAGAAATTTAACTTGAATACGATATACCACTTTTGTAAAGGAATAATATAACAAATAATTACAATAATATACTTGAAAGTTGTCGTATTAGTTTTATTAGGTTGACCACAATCTTAAACAGATGTATAATAACTGATTTGATTAGTTAACGATTAAAATTGTATTACGTTTGGTATAATAGAGTATACATGAATGCAAAGATGGATTTATTAAAAGTTGTTGAAGATCATTTGTAAAAATCAGTCTATAAGTGTACATATTTACTTTTCAAGACAACATCCGTCTTTGATATAATGCTTGACCTACTAGCACTGTCACAAATGCGATATCCTTCCCTGCAGTATCGCATGTCTTTTGTAGAATGTTGGATTATTTTCGTTGATTATTGTGGATTTCTTTTTCGGCTAATGTTAACGGGTTCTTTTGCGAAATAGTTGCTATCTTGCTTTTTGCAACATTTTTTTGTTCGTAGTCGGGGACTAAACAACAGCAATGAATTACAAAATTCCAGTATGTAAACTGGAAAAATCTTATTAAAGTATACATGCATTATGCTTTAGAAGAATAGAAACGAATAAATAAATAAAAAACATACTTTGGATATAAGTTGGAACAAATACATTGTGAATCTTGCCAGGGCTGCTGAGAAGAATGCGGACTTTCTTTTACCTAGCGAAAAAAATTACACCAGGGTGCATCTTATATATTTACATACTAGAGTTCGCCCTTATACGAAGTATTGATGCAACATAAACCTGCTGCATATACACTAAGTCTCTTATACTTAGACGCGGTCCAAAATAAACATCTCAAATCTAATATATCGCGGACTCGCGGCCAAGCTCCAACCATTGATCTCTCGCCGTAATGTCGCATTTGTGTATCCGTTTAAAAGATACTTTAATGAAATGTGGTCCGATTTACTCATAGTACTCGTGTCCTGTCAACGTAAATACACCTAACTAACTCGATAGGAAGTAAAATCCAGACATTTCACTCAAGTTCCAATTGGCGTTATACTTTGTGTAAAATGAATAATGTGAAAAAAAAGTTATATTAAATCAATACAATGTCGCCAGCGTCACTTTTACTAAACCCTTCGTGTCCATTACAATATGCATCTAAAGATACTTTCTTTTCGTCAACACATGTTAAAAAATAAAAAATAAAATATACCCCCATCATCCAAGAAATAATTAAAAAATACATTTTTATACACAAACCATATAAACATATATATCTATTCAGTGTTTCACCATTTTACCAACCCTTGGTTTACTCCGCTGATTGCCGGTCGAGCGTTGACCATTATTGGCGGTAAATTCAATATTTAAATCTTTAGGGGCCGCTTAGTTTCCAATATAACATAAGTAGATAAAGAAGTTTGTTAGTAATTTCACGATGTAAATTGTTATATCCTAGTGCATTAATGCTATTCTTTAAGTCAAAATAATATTTATGTTTGGATATAAATTCCAAAAGTGTCAAGTTATTATTGTAGATGATCTAGTAATTTGTTGGAAATACGAAAAAGAACATGACAAGCTCCCCAATGGTAAACCATAGGAGTAAAACGTAATCCAGAAAAACTAGAGACCCGACTAAACGGGATCACTTTCATGGGCCATAATATCACCAAAAATGGCATTGATTCGACCTAGAAAAAGTGAGGCCTATCATGCACTTGTTTAACGTTGGCAAAAGTGTTGATTCTAATGGTTTTTATTTCAATCAATATTTGTTTTACTTAAGCTCATCTGAGTTTAAACGTTTAAAACCACAAAAACTTTCTTGTCACCCTAATAGTTTTCCCCAAATTTCGAAAACTATCTTTGTGTGTAGAATATATATATATATATATATATATATATATATATATATATATATATATATATATATATAGTGAAATAAAACGGGGTCATCCTTTTCAGAACTGATGACTCAAACGTTTCCTATATAGCCTTTATCATCTGTGGCTTCTCTTCTGCGCGTCTCTTTCGTTGACCGCTTTCGAGAAGTGCGTAGTATCTCAGAAGTATATACAAATAACATTAACAACTCAAATGTAACACGTTTTGTAGATGTCAGTTGGGAACTAATTGAAGGTTTCTCACGATACTGCCTTACATATGGTCCTAATTATTTCATCTGTTGCCTCTTTCTAAAAGAATTACAGTCATTATACCTTATACTCATCGAGACGTATATTATTCATCTTGATAAGGATAACAAATTAGTAACAAATAATCGGTTGTCTGTGAATCTTAATTAACTTGAGTAAAATTAGTTCCTAGAAGGGTATATGTATATTTATATATTTCATATTCAAGATTAATAAGTTAGACGCTCCCTTTATTTTATTTTATTTTTATTTTTATTTTTATTTCTACCCCGCACATCATGTTAAATTCTCCTTCCACTTCCTTATTTTTAAAGGATAGAATTACAATTTTGCGATTTTAATAATATTATAACATTATAGGATTTTCACTTGTTGCTAACTAATAAATATAATCTTGATAACAAAAACTGTATCTGATTTTTAAATACTATTTTGCTTTGATTTGATAAGCAATTCTTTTACTTAATTATTTTCATTTAATTTTTATTTTAATTTAATTTTATTTGCCTGTCTACGGATATGTTTTGGTTTTTATTCGCAAATTGATTGAAAACTTGAATTGAATTTTGAAACTGATATATGAAAAAAAAAAATACTAAAAAAGTGAGAGTGCCTGTCTCTTTGTGTCTTTGTGTCTTTGTGTCTGTGTCCATTTCCCTACCAAATAACTGTCTTGTTTCTGTCTACAGACTCGAAATTTGATATACAGGCTATTAAGATTTGAGAAAATCTTTTTAATCGGTTTTCGGCCAGAAATTTGACTTTTAAAGAGTCAAAGTTCAACGATTTGACCTTTCCGAACTCTACCAAACTCCTCTGACAATTTTGGGTAAAAACACTTAAAATTTTAGATATAGGTTCATTGAACATGGATCTAACTTTTTAATTTTATGTGAGCCCAAAACACGAAATGTTAAGGGGGCATAATAGGGTCAAAGTTAAAAAAATGACCGCTGCGGTCTTTACCAAATTACTCAGTCAATTTCTGGTCTACACATGTGAAATTTTGCATAAAGGGTATTCAGAGATAGGGCAAGATTTTCAATCCGTTTGGGCCGAAAATTTGAGCTACCTATATATAAATGTATGTATGTATGTATGTATGTATGTATGTATGGTTGCATATCTGCTTAAAACTTTCGACAGAGGCGACGGATTTTCAAAAGATCAGTATCGTTATATATCTTAATCTTTCAGACGAAATATAGGCTGAATAAATTAATTTCTACACCTTCAACTGGGTACTTTTCTACAGGGAGGGGTTGCTTTTTTCGCCGATATTTCATCCCCCTTTTTTGATTGGCAAGCCTTAATTTAAACCTACGTCACTTCCGGTTTGGCGGTGGTCGTAACAGCAAAGACGTTACGTTTTCCCGTTCTTTTCCTTCTTCATGGTACGGGTTCGAGCCTGCCTTCCTACTACTACTTTTTTTTTGCTCAACATACACCTCCAAACAACCGGGCAACGCCGGTCTCCCAGGCTAGTATTGTATACTGTAGCGTGATTATGATGTAAAAATCTATTGCTCGTATAAAACAGTATGAGAGATTTTTTGCGATAATTTTGAATGAATGGTTTGTTTTATTCGCACTGAAGAACTCGGAAACTTGGAAATCAAACAAAACCCAAGAAAGCTTGAAATTATCTTCGTTTAATGTTATGGATTTATAATTTAATGAATAACAACGCTGCCAAATTTGATCAGATTCATAAAAATCTCGTTTTCCAAAAGGATAATTTAATATTTAATTACTGTCGTGATTGTATGAATATAATAATAAAGACGTTACATCAGAAATGCATTTTGGAATGGCGAAGGGGAAATCGTTCTCTCGATGTGACACCTTTCTTTGTCTAAATTGAAAGAGCATGTCTTTCTTTATGTAATTAAAACGAAATTAATATCAATAATCTGTTTTCATTTTTTGCAAATGAATATCGATTTCCGAAATCTTCAAATACATTTCTTAAGAATTAGAGTTCATTTGCAAAATATCATATCAATTAAATAATTAGTCTCTATTTCAAGCAATAACTAAATATTAATTTCCAAAAATTATTATTTAATACAATCATGATTGAATGGCAAGCAAATAAGTTTAATTTACCCAGAAAAACCATTGACTATTATCACGTACTGATTATATAGAATGTGTGGACTTTATTCATAGGGTAATGGTTCTTGTAATATCAAAAATATAGCTTCACAATATGTAATATAGACCCCTCAATCATTTTTAATGAAAGTAATCTTTTTTCGTGTTTCCTCTCATTTTCTGGTTATCATCGCTTTTATTTCATATTCGTTGTAATTATACCAGGACTAAATATAAAAAAAACATTACTACATCTGGTTACAATTGTAGAACACGCGATTTTCATTACTAAAAACAGGTATCTCTTAGTTTCATATATATTGCAATTTGTTTATGGATTTAATTAAAATTTTAACTATAATAAGTTGAAAATTATATTCCGGAGCCTTCCTAATAATTAAATTATCTTTATAATTCGTGTAACTTACTTTTAACAAAATCCAAATATCCGACACCAAAGAGTGGAAGGCACCCTTTTTCTGCTGCCTTAATATCGTGACTTTATATACATGACGAAGACCGGAGGTGATATTGACCGAAACGTTGTGTAGATAACATTCAAGATGAGAACATTTGTCCGGTTAATACAAATAATACAAACATTCACTCATCATATCAAGTGGACGATTTTTACCTGCCAGCGATCAAGAAACCGATTAAATAGAACAGAGTTTTATACATAAACGCAGGTGTTTAAGTGCCGGTATTTTTGTTCACTTCGCCCATCATCGCTGTTTTTGTATGTGACCGTGTTGTTTTTCTTATCGACCGCTTCGTTTGTTTAATCAAACGAACATACACCTCACGCTTAAACACAACAAAGAACTCCTGCTGATTATTTGATGGTTTCTGTTAGAAGAAATGTTTTTAGAGATAGAGGAATAAGGAATAAGGAATAAGATACGCTTACAGACAGAAACTTTGATAATATTGAATTTAAATTAACAGTTTCTACGTCGTTTACACACCACTCGTTCCAAGCGCTTCCCGGGGAGAACTGACAAGTCAACCTTTGTTTCTCTCTCTAAAAAACGTGTCTTCATCATATATATATTTATTGTTTTATTATGTTTGTTTAGAGAAATCGATCTGTTACTCCCAGCTTCCTCACGCCAATTGCTCTGAATAAAATTCTGTTAACCACTAGGCTATCCTGACATGCACTAAGAATATCTCTCGTGAAAATTTACATAAATTATAAGCGTAGGTTTCTTAAAATGTGTCGTAAGAAGATTGGCAGGGAAAGATCGAATATGATTCCTTATATTAATATATTAGCATTTTGGCCCAGCGTTATCCGGGTGTTTGGATGTGTATGTTGAGCAAAAAAAAAAAGTGGTAGTAGGAAGGCAGGCTCGAACCCGTACCGCAAAGGAGGAAAACAACGGGCCAAAACCTAACGTTTATGCTGTTACGACCAAACCGGAAGCGACATTGTTTTAAAGTAAAGTTAGGCAATGTAAAGGAGAGGATAACTTTAAAAAATATCGGCGAAAAAGTGATCCCCCCCGTAGAAAAGTGCCTAGTTGAAGGGGAAGATAATGTTTTTAGCCAATTTTTCGATATTTCTCGTATGAAAGGTCGAACTTCAAAACGATACTAATCTTGGTAAAATCCGTTACCTCTATTGAAAGTTGAAGGAAGTAATGCAAACAGACATAGATACATACATTTATACATTGGTAACTAAAAATGTTCGACCCAAACCGATGAAAAAGCTTGCCCTATTTCTGAATACCCTTTATCTAAAATTTCAAATATTTAGACCAGAAATTGTCTGAGTAATTTGGAAAAGACCGCAGGGTTCAATTTTTTAAAAACTTTGACCCCTATTATGACCCCTTAACATTTATTCCTTTGGACTCAAATCAAGTTATTAAGTTAGATCCATGTCAAAGGAACCTATATCTAAAATTTCAAGTGCGTAGACTCAAAATTGTCGGAGGAGTTTGGTAGAGTTCTCAAAGGTCAAATCGTTGAAGTTTGATCCCTTAGTCGCCAAAATTCTGGCCAAATACCGATCACGTCGATTTTCCCAAATCTTAGTAACCTGTATATCAAATTACGAGTCTGTAGACTAAAAATTGACAAAGTTATTGCGTAGGGAAATGTACACTGACACACAGATACACAGATACACAGACACTTTCACGTTTATATATATATATATATATATATATATATATATATATATATATATATAGATTACAATGAGGAAAAAGTATGTGAGCTCAGTCGATAAACGCCTGTAAATGGCGATAGCGTTGAGAGAGAACAATCTAAACTAATTACTGTAAAAAGCTAATATAAAAATCGGTAATAATTTGTCACTTTTTTCTTGAAAATTAACTACTTTCTTGTGCTTAGCGAACTTGGGTAGATATATCACTGTATATTCTTTTCATATGCATAATAAGTATTTTAATGAATACAGTGTTTTTATTAACAGAGAAGGGAATAATAATAATAATAATAATAATAATAATAATAATAATAATAATAATATGACAAAATATAATGCAAAACTTAGATGAAATTAAAAATTTCTAAGATTTTATAACGCACAAAAGTTTTATGAGTTAGGACTTACATATGGGAACACAATGGTAGTTTAAGCGTGCGTCAGCAAGATATACGTATTAATCACATAAGCTGACACTGCATCAGTTATATCATTGCAAGTATGAAATGAATATTATCGCCTCCCTTACGAAAATAAACAATTTGATATATTTTCTGAGCTTATCATTTCTTTACAAGCAGACCAATCAATTAGCTCACATTTCTGCATTTTTCATAAATCTTTGATATGTTACTAATTTCGACACTCATTTATCATAATTATCGCCCCCCTCTTACGAAAATAATAACTTTGATTTAATGGCTTGGTTGATAATTTTATTACAAACATAGCAATCAATTTACACACATTTAATCAGCTTTCATAATTCTTGGATATGTTACTAATTTTGACATTCATTTATCATAATTCTAACCCGAATTATCGTCCCCCCTTTACAGAAAATAATAACTTGGATTTATTGTCCAGGCGGATTAATTACAAACGCACCAATCAATTAACTCACATTTCTTCATTTTTCATAATTCTTAGATATGTAACTAATTTCGAAAATAATTTTTGATAATTTTAATCCACTGTATAACAACCCCTTACGAAATTAATGACTTTGTAATATTGTCTGAGTTGATTGTTTTATAAAAAACACACAGAACAATAAACTAACATGTCATCATTTTTCATAATTCTTTGATATGTTACTAATTTCGACAAATATTTTTCATAATATTAAATCACATTTTAGCCACCACCTTTACGAATATAATAACTTGGATATATTGTCTGGTTTTATTATTTCATTAAAAAAGCAATCAAATCAAATTTCATCATTTTTCATCATTCCTGGATGTGTTACTAATTTCGACAATCATTTTTCATAATTTTAACCCACATTATCGCCCCATCTTACGAAAACAACAACTTTAATATATTGCCTGGACCAATTATTTAATTACAAACGCAGCAATCAATTAACTCAGATGTCATCATTTTTCTATAATTATTGGATATGTAACTAATTTCGGCAATCATTAGTCATAATTGTAACACATATTATCGCCCCCACCCTTACGAAAAAAAATACTTAAACATATAATCTGGGTTGAACATTTCATTACAAACACACCATTCGATTAATTCACATTTTATCATTTTGATAATTCTTGGATATGTTACTTCTTTCGACAATCATTTTCAATATTTGTAACCCGCATTATCGCATATTCTTTTAGTAAAATAATAACTTTGATGTATGTCTGTGCCGACTATTTAATTACAAACAGACCAATCAATTAACTCATATTTCATCATTTTTTATAATTCTTGGATATGTTATTTCGACAATAATTTTTTTTATAATTTTAACCCACATTATCACCCCCTCTCTTACGAAAAGAATAACTTTGATATATTTTCAGGGTTCATTATTTCATTACAAATACACCAATCAATTAACTCACATTTTATCATTTTCCACAATTCTCGGTTACGTTACTAATTTCGGCAATCAGTTTTCATAATTTAAATGTATATTCTCGCCCCGCCCCATTACGAAAATAATAACCTAATATACTTTCTGGGCTTATTATTTCATTACAAACACACCAATCGATTAATTTACATTTCATCATTTTTCATAATTTCTGGATATGTGACTAATTTCGACAATTATTTTTCATAATTTTAATCCATATTATGGCCACACTTTAGGAAAATATTGAATTTTATTCATTATCTGGTCTGATTATTTCATTACAATCACACCAATCAATAAACTCACATTTCATCATTTTTGATAATTTCTGGATATGTATCTAATTTCGAAACTTTTTTATAATTTGAACCACATTATCGCCCCCCTCTTACGAAAATAATCACTTTGATATATTGTTTGAGCCGATTATTACATTGCAAATACACCGATCAATTAACTCACATTTGATCATTTTTCATAATTCTCGGACACCTTACTAATTCTGACGCTCATTTTTCATAATTTTCACCCACAGTATACCCCCTTTACGAAAATAATAACTTTGATATATTGTCTGGCTTGATTATTTTATAAAGAAAACGCCAATTCATCAACTCACATTTCAGCATTTTTCATAATTCCTGGATATGTTAATAATTTCGAAAATCATTTTACATAATTTTAACCCACATCATCGCCATATTAAAATGGTTTTCCAAATAATAACTTCATGATTACAGCACAGTCCGTATACTGCGTGCCAGTTTCTTATCCAATAAATTGTTAGGTTAAAGTACATACTCATTTTAAAAACCTCCCCTTCCATATAAAGATTGGCTATCTAAATAACGTTAAAATTTCAGCAAGGTCCGTATTCTGTACATCAATTTTATTTAATTCGTAAAATTGCTAGGTGAAAGATACTTTCTTTTCTCCATATTAAGAATGGCTTTCTAAATAATAAAAGCACAGTCCGTATACTGTGTGCCATTTTTCAATTTTTAAATTATTAGACGAAACTACAGAAGAGTTAAACACATGCGCTCACCATATAAATAATGGCTTTCTCAATAATAAGGCTATTATTTCAACACGGCTCATATTCCGAATGTCAGTTTCCCTCCCCCTCCCTCTTTTAAAACTACATTAGAAATAAAGTAAGTATGTCATCGTAAGTTGCTTCAACCATTTCCAGGACTTATTCCATATCACCTCATCGCTTAAAAATCGATATGAAATAAATAAAACTTGAGATCGTAAACTGCTTAAGCCATTTCCGGGACTGACTCTATATCACCCCACCTATCTTAAAAATAAATATCGAATAAAAGAAATATTGAGATCCTTAACAGCCTCAACCATTTATGAGGCTGACTTCATATCCTTCCTGTAGTTTATAAATATATGTAAAATATTGAGATTATAAACTGCTTCAGCCGTTTCCGGGCCTGACTCCGTGTCCCCACTCCCCCTTCCTTTAATTTATATATATAATAAAGTATTTTTGAGATCGTAAACTACTTCAGCCATTTCCGAGATTAACTCCATATCCCCTTTATTCTTAAAATATATTCTATTTTGTATCTTTCCTTTGTTGTGTTTTTTAAGGAGGAAATAATGCCTGGTAGGAAACTATATTAGACTTACTTAGCTTTTTTGCTTAGATTAAATTGTAGTATGTCTTCTGATGCAGCATTTCAGCGACCTCATCCCCCCCTCATTTGATTTTTAAGGAGGAGATAATGTCTGGTAAAAACAACTTGGTTGCTTGATCTTCATCACTGAGACAATAATTTTGAAGTCTTAGGAGAAAGTAAAGAATAGGAAAAAACATACCCTACCCTACCCTTATTAAAAATGGCTGTCTAAATAATAACGCTATAATTTCAACACGGTCCGTATTCCAGTTTCTGATTTAATAAATTTTCAGGTGAAAGTACAGAATAGTTTAAAAATACCATTCCCTCCCTATATTAAGAATGGCTTTCTAAATGTTATTCTTTCAGCACGGTTCGTATTATTTTCCACCCCATTCATCTTAAAAATATGCATGAAATAAATATGAGATCGTAAAATAAGAGATGTATAGGCGTACAAATTCAATACCGTGAGTAAAATTTAAGTATTATTTCATTCCTTTTTATTAATACAAAAAAAAAATAAATAAAAAAGTGTTGGTGTTATCCGCTAGAATTTAAATAAAAAAAATCTAGCGTTCCAGCCTAATGTTGTGTTCTCTATTAAGTGTACGCATGCGTATGACCGCAAAATATGTGTGCTCATTGTTAATGTACATTTTATATGTAAATTTGCCAATGTCTGTACGCGTTACCATGCATGTAAACAAAAATATTATTCACTATATCCCATCCTTGGTTAATGAATATTATTTCCTGAAAATTTCCGTGTTATGTGACCTGTAGTTTAAGAGTTTACCTATTAGACACACACGTACATGTACTGTTTTATTTATATAGATGCCATCTAACTGGGTAAAACCTTTTGCATATTTTTTATTGTCAGCTAATTTTTAGTTGTATATTAAAATATATACGCATGTTTTAGTCAGATAGACTGTTAATTTTTTAGATATTGAAAAATGTCCTCAAATAACGTACGCATATATATATATATATATATATATATATATATATATATATATATATATATATATATATAAATAAATAATAGTCCTTTTCTTCGAATAGTCCTTTTTGTGTTCTTCTCGAAATTGTATAAGTTAGATCCATAATCGCGAGCCCTTTCGACAGAAGTGCTTCTATCATCCTCAGGCATATTGCAGAAATAAATGTAGAAATTGTTTATATATATATATATATATATATATATATATATATATATATATATATATATATATATATATATATAACTACTTCATTTACTCACATAAATTAATATACGAAAGTATAGATTTATGCGTAAACTTAAAGTATTTACTTCTAAAGTGCTCAATACGTAGGTAGAGCTAGTTAGTAATTTATAAAATATATATGGCGATTAAGTTACACTGAATATTCTGCGTTTCATCCACTATAGGTTTCGTCCTATAGTGGATGAAACGCAGAATATTCAGTGTAGCTTAATCGCCATATATATTTTATCAATTACTATATATATATATATATATATATATATATATATATATATATATATATATATACATATATACATATATATATATATATACATTTTTTTCATAGTAACGTGGTAGCTTGTTACAAGTTAGATGAGCGGACTTTTTTATATAATATTAAATATATTCATATAAAGATATACACACACACACATATATATTCGAAATTTATCCTAAACATTTCAAAACGTTTCGGCTGCACTCATAATTACTTTTATTTATCTGAGGCTTCTTTGTTTTAATGTATAACAATTTTAAAGAATTATGGTAGAAAATACAAGAGTATTGCAGTGTGAGAGAAATGTAAATAGGCTAAGAATACTTGAGGCGTTGTACATTAAAACAAAGAAGCCTCAGATAAATAATATTAATTATGATTGCAGCCGAAACGTTTTGAAATGTTTGGGATAGATTTCGAATATATATGTGTGTGTATATGTATATAAATATATTTTATATTATAAAAAAAAGTCCGCTCATCTACCTTGTAACAAGCTACCACGTGACTATGAAAAAATGTATATCTATAATATAAAGCTGAATGTGTGTGTGTGTGTCTGGTCACGAATGGGCTCCTATATGGTTAACTATTTTAAAAAACTGATTACATATAATGATAGAAGATGTATCGAGACACAGGAGTGGGTATGTTTGATCTGGCAGAACAGTGGTTCATTAAAAATGTGGGGTCTGCGTTCGCGCCTGGTCCACACAGTATGGAAATAAAACATTAAAAAAAAACAATAAAAACGTTTACAAGTGTTTTTGATATAGATGTACATAATAATACTTTGATAGGTATGTTTTAA
The DNA here is from genome assembly GCF_053919585.1 of Euprymna scolopes. NCBI lineage: Eukaryota > Metazoa > Mollusca > Cephalopoda > Sepiida > Sepiolidae > Euprymna > Euprymna scolopes. Next base: position 11,241,066 of record NC_136513.1, read on the forward strand.
CTTAAATATGGATGGTATAATAAAATTGTGGGGTCTGCGTTCGCGCCTGTCCTACATAGAATGGAAATAGGCACAAACTTTAATAAATACTTTTCATATCTATCTGCGTAAGTATACTTTGATAATTATATTTCAGTTTGAAGAAATGTGGTATGATAAAATTATAGGGTGTTCGTTCACGCCTGACCTCCATAGAATGGAAGTATGTCACAAAGTTTAACAAGGTTCTTTAATATAGATCCACAGAATATTGTGATAAGTGTTTCAGTGTGAACAGGTATGGTATAATTACTTATGGGTTTTATCTATTTTATTTTTACTTTCATCATATTTTGCTTTGGTTTTTATACCCTCAAATTCGAAGCAAATTTACAACCCTCCCTTTTCATAACATATCATACTTTCATAAACCAGAGTCCATTTTCTGTAGGCTATTTTTGAACCAGTCTTGCTAGTATATATATATATATATATATATATATATATATATATATATATATATATATATATACATAAAAAAAAACAATTTCTACATTTATTTCTACAATATGCCTGAGGACAATAGAAGCACTTTTGTCGAAAGTGTTCGCGATTATTGATCCAACTTATACAATTTCGAGACGAACCGCAAAAAGGACTATTCGGAGATTTGAGAAGATAAAAAGGAAAATTGTAAAACAGAATAACTCCGTGCTATTCAATAATATTTGTCTATATATATATATATATATATATATATATATATATATATATATATATATATATATATATATATATATATATGTGTGTGTGTGTGTGTGTGTGTGTGTGTGTGAAAGCACTAAGAATTACAAGATTCTGTAATTACTTTCTAGGATTCTCAAATCACACAGACGTAGCTGGTAGCGCCACATATAGCTTCTCTATATCTCATTCCCTATCTCAGATGGTTACATTTCCGACACGTTTCCCAGACCAGCACGATCAACATGCCTCACTTCTAGATCTCTTTCTGACAACAGTTCCCAATGACTGTACAACAAATGCCCATAGCCCACTCGGGAATGCTGATCACGCTGTGATAATGGTAGAAATCAGCCTAAATTCTCGCCCTTAAACTGAAGACCCACTACTCAAAACAACGAGGTATTACAAAAAGGCTGATTGGGAAGCCATCAGGGAGCTCATCAGAGATGCCCCATGGCAAAATATCTTTACTCTTCCAGCGGAACAGTGTGCAAATGAGACAACTGAATGGTTCAAAACTGCTATTGAAGCACATGTTCCCGCACGGAAATACTATAGCAAGCCCCACTCCCCCCAATGGTTTACTTCTGCTTGTGCAGCTGCCATTTGTCAAAGGCAGCATGCGTTCCGCAGATTTAACCGACATAAGTCCAGCTCAAATAAACAGAAGTTTATAGAAGCTAGAAATAATTGTAAGAGAGTGATAGACACAGCTAAGTCAGATTACTCTGAAACCACCAGAAAGCGCATCGAAGCACAGAAATTAGGAACCCGGGATTTTTGGAAAATCTACAACAGCGTAGTTAATAATGGACAGTCAATTATTCCCCCACTAACAAACAATCATGAGGTTGCTTGCACGGCAACTGACAAGGCTAATCTGCTTGCCAGTCGGTTTGCCTCAAACTCCACACTGAACTCGGTACACCACTCACTCCCTGATTTTCCTCTGCGAACAGACGCCACACTTGACGACTTGAAAATCACCCCTTCTCAGGTACATGCTATTATAAAAAACCTAGACACCTCTAAAGCATGTGGACCAGATCTCATCCCGGCTGTGCTATTAAAAAAATGCTCTGCCGAGGTTGCCCCAGTTCTGTCCAAACTTTACAATAAATGCCATAACGAATCTTGTTTTCCCGACTGCTGGAAAACCGCCTCTGTGGTACCAGTCTTCAAGAATTCTGGTGAAAGAACTGACCCACTAAATTATCGCCCCATTAGCCTCCTCCCGCTTTTCGCCAAAATATTTGAGTCCTTAGTTAATAAAGCCCTAGTCCAGCACCTAACAGCTGCTAAACTCTTGACTGACAAACAATATGGATTCAGGCAAGCCCGTTCAACAGCAGATATCTTAACTGTAGTTTCTGAACGTATATACCGTTCATTGGATAAAACAGGGGAGGGTAGAGCGGTGGCCCTTGATATATCTAAGGCTTTTGACAGGGTATGGCACGATGGTCTTCTAAGGAAAATTAGATCATATGGAATCACTGGAAGAATTCATAACGTAATTAAATCCTTCTTGAGTAATAGAAAAATCAAAGTTGTCCTCGACGGACGTACATCCAAACAATATGACATAAATGCGGGAGTGCCTCAGGGGTCTATCCTTGGACCTCTATTGTTCCTGATATTCATAAACGACCTCCCTGATAATATTGTTTCGGAGATGGGTATATTTGCCGATGACACCACTCTCTATAACAGATATGAGGGGAAAACAAATGAACACATATCCAAGAAAATGGCAGAAACACTAGAGGATGACCTCCAATCCGTAGTGGAATGGGGACAAAAATGGTTGGTCTCATTCAATGCTGCTAAGACTAAGCTTGTTTCCTTCAATAACTACAAGAAACCTTCTCTACCACCAATAGCAATGGCCAAGAACACATTGCCTGAAAGTACTTCTTTTAAACTCCTCGGCCTAACGTTTACAGGGAATATGAACTGGAATAGATACATTGAGAGCATTGCCAAGGCTGCTGCAAGGAAGGTTGGCTCCCTCTACCGTGCTAGAAAACTACTTACGCCTGCCAGTATCCTATACCTCTATAAGGCAACCATTCGCCCATGTATGGAGTACTGTTGTCACATCTGGGCTGGTGCATCTGCTGCTTGTCTCTCGCTCCTGGACAGGGTTCAAAAAAGAGTCGCAAACCTGATAGGTCCTGAACTGTCATCTGGGCTTCAACCTCTGTCCCATCGACGAGATGTTGCATCCCTCTGCCTGTTCTACAAATACTTTAATGGTGAATGCTCTGACGAACTGTAAACACTTGTACCTCCCCGACGTAACTACCCCCGACAAACCCGACAAGCTACTAAGTCTCATCCCTTTACAGTGGAGATCCCTAGGTGCAAGAAAGCCTTTTACTCCAATAGTTTCTTCCCCAGAACTGCGGGTCTTTGGAACTCCCTTCCGGGATTCTGCTTTCCCAACTGCAATGATATGCAGAAGTTCAAGTGTAATGTTAACAAACATCTTTCTACTCTTCTCCCTTCATAATGACCCCGCTAATTAATTCCCTAATAGTAGCCCCCTGCTTCAAAGTGGCACTGTGCCTTGTTTGGGGTGAAAATTGAATAAAAAAAAAAAAAAAATTCTCATCAATTTTTAAAGAGAAGTTACGACATTTACAAATGTTTTTCAAAATGAATCAACAATATTTACAAATTACTATACATATATATGAAGCGGTTTAAAAAACTATTATAAATTGAATTGAAAATTCAGAAAAACTCTGTCGCGTACTAGTCTACTGTTACAAAAATAAATATTATTTTCATAATATTGTATAGAAACAACCTCTTAAGACAATACACAATTGACGATTCATGTTTAGGAGGTTTTGATACTGTGTTAAAATAAGATATAAATATCTACACATGTGGACATATAGTTTCTTTATATGTCTGTATGTCTGTAAGAAGAGGTCTCGGGGCTCTGCAATGGATAATTTGAAAGTCTCACAAATCGACATCGACACATAAGAAGAACTTACTCTGCAAAGGCCGAAGTAGCCAAAGCTTGTACGTGAAAGTAGTGATGCCCTTGAGAACAGATAGCAGGCCCACTACAATCTGAAGCAAGAGCTTCGTAAAGGTTTAATTGATGGTATTAACCATGACACACAGTGTAACGGGACGATGTCCCGGGCCTGCGTCGTCTAGTGGTGGACCCCTCCAGCGTGACCAGACTCGTACTGGTCCCTGGAAAACATACCTCCGCTGCTCAAGGCACGTTAAACGTGCATGACCCCAAGTCCGTGTGGCAACATTGTCCTCTTCGGCCGTCACTCTGGTTTCGTGTCTGTGTCTTCGTCGTCTGGCGTCAGGGCATACCTGAAATAAACTGCATCTTCATTTATGCCGGCAATCGAAAAACAAAGAAAAAACTCTGAGGTCATTTTCGTTTAAACCAAATAAAATAATTATTTGCAATCATTCTACATTTGTGTAACGTCGTGTTTTCGTTATCCGCGCTTCGTGATGCAGGTTGTATACTTGAGATATCAGGTTAATTCTCTAGCTAAGAACAAGATCAAGTTAGTTCTTATTGAGATTTCTGCCCCTCGGACCCCAGGCGGGGCGAGAGCCGATGTGTACGCTTCGCTCGCTGACCAAAGACTGCCAAAACCCCTCTATCTCTTTTTCGAGTAGGCGATCGTTGTTTATATCAAAAGCATCTTCCTTCATTTTCTCCATTATCTTCTATTCCCCCCTCTTTCTTCGCTTGTGAATTTATTTTTCTATCCCTCTATTTTCTTATTCTTTTCCCTTTCTCTATTGTTTTGTGAACATATCTGTCAAACTAGCTTGGTGGTCTCTGAGTTAAAACACCGCGGGTCCCCGACTCCGAGCAGACATTTTGGAACCCAATTCTCGAGACTGTCCGAATCAATTACGTTAGTTAAAACTCATTCTCACCAGATCCAACTAGAAAAATAATCTCCTTTTTTCCGCCATTAAAACAGATATCATGTCTCCCGAACATCTCATAAACGCCTGTCTTAATCTTTGAAACAGTATCAGCACGCCCCCCCGGCCATAAGCTTTCTTATCTTCACCTAGCTGAACGGGACACCCGGCATCGTCCGGTGTCCCGTCACAACAGAGCTTGAAATGGGGCACTTGTGAACGAGTGTTTTTGTCAAAAGCTGGCTACGTAAACCACCTCAAGTCGTACAAAACTCCTGTTCAGGTCAACTTAGCACCTATTAGTCCGAACCAAACGATCTATTTCACATGTAGCAAAGTTAGCAAATCTACTGCTGGTTTGAAAAGACATCTGATTGTTCATGAGAATACCTGTCAACCTCCAGAGGAAATCAACTCAGTGAAAATTTCTCAACATATAGGTCGCATTAGCTTTAACAGGTGCAAATCTGCGGGCGGAGTGCAGAATCATCTGAGATGGCATGGAAGACAAGATTGGGAGAACTCAATGTGACGGCGATCATCTGGAAAGATGCAGAAATCATCATATATATATGTGTGTATCAATAATATGTATATATATATATATATATATATATATATGCTACATACATATATACATAGATATATATTTATATATAAATACCTATATATAAATATGTATAAATATATAAATACCTATATATATATATATATATATATATATATATATATATATATATATATATATATATATATATATATATATATATATAAGCAAACATAGAATGCCTGTTATATTTGAAAATATCTTAGTCAAAATAGAGTGAGGAGCTTTGTGTGTTCAATTTCAATTTTTTACAAGAAACAAGTAAATGATTCTGATGCTCGATTTATTTACACTTTGTCATTAATTTTTTCTGACAAAAAAGTATAAAATATATTTTTAAAAAATTTCACATGTGAAAACTTTTAAATTTTCATACTTGTGGTATTCACGTTCTAATTGTATCTACTTGGAAATCTGAATATTGCCTTTAATGTACACTTGTAACACTGAAAAAAAAAAACAGTAAAAAATGTCGAAAACAGTAAAGCAAAGAATACGCTAAGATAACATCGACATGTCACAGTTTTTTTCCGACATATATTGTTTATATGTATACAGTGTTCATCTATATTACCGTGCATTATGGAAAAGGATAGATTTAAAAACACGTTGTAACGTGATCGACTTGGGGGGGATTTGTTCACTATTGGGAACCTGAAAAAGACCGGGTAAATATGCTAAGATTGTTTAATTAATACCCGACAGCAGCGTATATCGAAAATACTTGAATTGGGATATCTAGATATATATTTTGATTTATTATCAAAGTCGGATATATTTTTTATTGCTAAAAGAACAGAAGACATGTGATTTGTTTAGTGAGAATGAAGAGGCCGGAAATGTAAGACAATGTAGAAAGGAGATTGTACTAGCTGGCCTGGAGAACGCCTTCAGATTATGGCTTCTGAATGACAATCGTTGACCCGTTGGGGTCATGAGAACGGGTGTCGGTTTTGGTCCCAGGTTTCAAAACTCTAGATTATGGCTGAAGTGCACACACGCAAATGTATTCTTGGGTTTCCCCGGATAGGTATCTTATCTGATTGGCTGAGTGGACTATCCACTCCGACCCGACCCAGAATATATAAGGCCAATGCCGCTCGAAATAGACCGCTACCAGAGAATTCTACACCGAGGCGTTCAGGATTTAATATGACAGTCTCTCGGAGAATTAGATATCACGAGCCAAGGTTTCGAAGACCGGAGATCAGTTGCTTCACCTCACCACGAGAGGCGTGTCACAACGTTAAATGTTCAATAATATTTTACATATTTGCTGCATGCGTTGTGTACTGTCAGCGATCGGTCAATCTTAAATCAGGAAAAAAAAATTTGTACATACGCGGTGCATTCATTAAGTTCTTGGACATTTCCATATAGATACTTTTAATGATAGTACACACAAGATTCCCTAGTCTCCTTCGAAATGATCTTATTTCGGCTGCAATGCATATGTTTTACCGCTTCAAAGACATCTAAAAGTTCTCTTGTGTGTCAGTTTTTTTTTCAACTAATAAATTGTCCCATAACAACAGCTTCTAAGGTTTTCCTCGAGTTTAGGAAACAAGTTCTATCTACATAAAAATATGTCTGTACTATACGTAGGTCTAATACCGACCTTGGTCAAATAGTCCATTACAATGATGGGCCACCCTTGGGACAAACTTCTGGTAAATATTTCGCATTTTCAGTCCATTGACGTCAAAGTCTGTGCATTATATCTCTACACACAGCAGCCTCATCCTTGCAATCCTTCTTTTGGCCGATCAAATCTACTGATTTAATTTTCCATCTCCTCCCTATACCTCTCATCTTTCCCCTCAGACTCCCCCTCTAATTTGAATCTCTTATGTCACTGGAAAATTAAGGCTCGATTCATGCAAGAGTGTCGAAAACAGTCTAAAGCATCTCACATTTTTGTGTCTTTTTCAAAGTTTTAAACATAATTTTATTGCATATCTCGAAATTTTTGTATCTTTTTTCAAAGTTTTAAACATAATTTTATTGCATATCTCGAAATTTTTGTGTCTTTATCAAAGTTTTAAACATAATTTTATTGCATATCTCGAAATTTTTGTATCTTTTTTCAAAGTTTTAAATATAATTTTATTGCCTATCTCGAAATTTTTTGTGCCTTTTTTCAAAGTTTTAAACATAATTTTATTGCATATCTCGAAATTTTTGTATCTTTTTTCAAAGTTTTAAACATAACTTTATTGCCTATCTCGAAATTTTTTGTGCCTTTTTTCAAAGTTTTAAACATAATTTTATTGTATATCTCAAAACTTTTTGTGTCTTTTTTCAAAGTTTTAAACATAATTGTATTGTATATCGTTCTTCTAAAGTGTCCAACACTTCGATTGAATTTTTAAAATTCACCAGCTTTGAAAATCAAATTCTGGCTGAACCTTTATTTAAACCTTAAATCATAAAGAAATAGTCAGTCATCTCTCTAGTTGTATAGCGATGGCATACTGAAGTCAAAAGTTTATGACAATTTTAACTGAATATACACGTTTAGAAATTTATTTAAGGTAACATCGTAAACTCTCAATCTGATCTTTATTTTTTTTGAAAGTCGCTTTTTCCTGTGCGCTGTCTCCGAAATTGTTGCATCGTCTATTAACATGGCATCGACTGTCTTATTATAATTTTTATTAAAATATGTAATCAAATAGAGTTAATCATTTCGCATATAAATACAGAAGTAATCAACCATCTCAACAAAAATAACCTTCTTAGTGACACTCAATATGGTTTCCGTTCTGCTAGATCTACAGCAGATGTGCTTACAGTTATATCTCATAGGATTAGCAAATCTCGCGACGGAGGCAACCTTTCTAGGGCAATTGCTCTTGACATATCTAAGGCCTTTGATAGGGTATGGCATAAAGGTTTACTTCATAAGATCTCTAGCTATGGTATTGCTGGAAATATCTTCTTAATTATTAAATCATTTCTTTCTGATAGGTTCATAAGAGTAGTAGTTGATGGGCAAAAATCAGAAGCTCACAGTATTAATGCCGGTGTCCCTCAGGGGTCCATCCTAGGCCCAATTCTTTTCCTGATCTACATTAATGATCTTCCAAATCACATCCTTACATTATTTGTAGACATCTATGCTGACGACACTACCATTTATGGTAGCACATCTAAGACAGTAAACGACCAACTTCTCTCCAATTCTCTTTCCTCTGATCTTGAGCACGTAGTACAATGGGGTAAGGAGTGGCTGGTTACTTTTAATGCATCTAAAACCAAGCTTCTGTCTTTACATCATCAACGCTCTGATCCACATCTGCCATCAATTGAAATGAATGGCTTTCGTCTTCAGGAGGCCTCAAGTTTTGACAAGCTTCTGGGCTTGACCATTACTCCTGATCTTAAATGGAACACGTACATCAAATCTGGTGGTAAGGCCGCTGGAAAAATGGTGGGATCTTTCTATCGCTCCGGTAGATATTTCACTGCTGATGCTATTCTCTATCTATATAAGAGCCAGGTACGTCCAAGGATGGAATACTGTTGCCACATCTGGGCAAGAGCTGCTAGAAAGGACTTGGCCTGTCTTGATAGAGTTCAAAATAGACTTCGTAGCCTCGTAGGAGATGTCCTTTTCTCTTCCTTGCAACCTCTATCTCACAGAAAAGATGTTGCGAGTTTGTCTCTGATGTATCGTTATTTTCATGGAAAGTGTTGGACTGAGCTTCAATCTATGGTCCCTCCTCGCCAAACTTTCACAAGAAACACTCGTCTAGCTGTAAACACTATCAATAATTCCCCCCACTCTTTATCTGTGCCTAAACCTAAACGTAGATTCCATGAACAAAGCTTCTTTCTTAGAACTGCACGCCTGCTTTCCGGCTGACTACAATATGGTTGTCTTCAAGTCTAACGTAAATAAGTTCTTGATGAGCCGTTCCATATAAGTTATCAAATTTACCAAATTTTCATTACTAATGATTACTATATTGTCCAATTTCTACTGTACACCCTTTAACCCTTATCCTTGAGTGGCCTCTTAGCCTTGATAATGTGGTGATGCCTATGTAAAAAAAAAAATAAACTATGTATCCAAATTGTGCATGCACGTTTTTGTTAGACAGATGTGTTTTTCTTTTTAAGATATTGAAATATGACCTCATATAACGTCCGCACGTCACCGGCAGTGTTCATGGTTACATATATTTATTTTATCATCAATCATTTAAAACTGACTTTTTAAAAGTTTGAAAGCAGGATTCCGAAAGGGAATACCAAAGTGCAGCAGTTAGAAAAAAGAAGATCTCTTCAAGTAGAAGGCTTTATGTCAGCCATGAATCTCTATAGTGTAAGGGTGTGATTTGGCTCCTGTCACGCTTGTCGAGGGCATACTAATGCTCGGACTTCCTAAAAGCACTTGTCATTGAAATACTTGTAAAACATGCACAAGCATGAAATATTTCGGCGATGGGACAGAAGTTCGTGCTTAGTTGATAGTTCACGACGTATGAAGTTGGTGACTTTTTTTTTAACCTTTTCTAGGAACAAGAGACTAGTGACAGAGGCACCGACCCTATTGTGGCAACAATACTCCATACATGGGCGAACTGGGGCCTTGTAGAGATAAAGTATACCTTAAGATGTAACTAGCCTTCTTGTACATTAAATATAGCTCAGTTTTTTTTGCAGCAGCCGTAGCAATTGCATCAATGTATTTGATTAAATTAATGTTATATGTAAATGTAAAACGTTGGAGCTTAAATGAAGTTTTTTAGGTGGTGTATCATTAGCCATGGCAATCAGTTATAAGAAAGTTTTTTGTAAATATTTAAGGAAATAAGCTTGGACTTTGAAGCATTGAACGTTACTGACCTGTTACGGTTCCGTCGTCTACCGATTGAACGTCTTTATACAGAGTTTTAGCAGTTTTTTTTAGATATGTGTTCAGTATTTTAACCCTTGTCTCTGTTATTAACCGTTGTGTTATCAGTAATTTTTTCCATCTCAGCAAAAATATGATAAAGCATGTATTTTTCGAATATATTATTATTATTATTATTATTATTATTATTATTATTATTATTATTATTATTATTATTATTATTTACTGGCTAGGAGTAGTAACAGAAGCCATCATCAAAAAACTGCTTTCTGGGAACAACTTGCGGAGTTCCCAGGATTCAGAGTAACAATACGTTTACTCAGATTTTCAGTGCTCTCCTCCCTTTGAATAACCTTTGCAAAAGAATTTGCGTTATCGCAAAAGCAACATACAATTGATTTCTCCTTGGCGGCGACAATTAGTCTTCACTGGAATTTCTGTTGCTTCAAGACTTTCCAAGGTCCAAATCCTTTTAAAAGTTAAACAGCCCAGGTCTGGCTACTTTTCTCTCTCCTTGGTTTTTCCATCTTCCTTGACCCTCATTATTTGGTGTGGTGCTGGTTTATGGTTACACTCACTGAAAAAAAATGGGAGCGGTATCATTACAATGATTCTCTTTCATTATTAGGATCCCATGTGATGTGTTTTGTGTGCGTTTTTCATCTGTAGCAGTTTCTGTGTCCAGTTTGTAGTTGTCTAGTTTCTGTGTACTGTTAATATGTTAATATGTTAATCTCTATATTCAATATTTCTGAAGTTTGTGTTATTATAATTAATTGTATCTTCTCTATCATCCATCTTAATCAAATCCCCCCGGTTTTTTCTCAAAGTTTTGCAGTATCATCTCTTGCGTTCCTACTATTAGTAAAGTTATCTCTACTTTCTTCAATTTTCCAGATCCATTTGAGCTCTCTGGCAAGGTCCTTGTATTTGCTCCTTTTCACAGTCTCGTTTATCCTTACCCTGTGGTTGCTGGAACGTCAATGTCTATATTCTGGCAGGACTTATTTTGTTGTATATTATTATGTTAACTACGACATCCGGTATCCTTGCTTGGATTGATTTATCCGTCTGTCTATCCGTGTTCCGTAGTATCTTGTGTCTTAAATTTTACAGTACTACTGCTGCTCATGTGTTCGTTTTAGTTGCCTGTGTGTTTAAGGTGAAATTGTTTGCATAATTGTCAGTGTACTGCCTTCCTCACTTGATCGTTTCTATTTTTATATGTTTTTGTAGTAGTTTACTACATTCATCTCTTGATTGGTTTATTGTTTCGTCTGTTTTTGTTTTCATTAGGCTCTTCTTTTATCATGCTTACGAAATTTCCATGTAGATGTATATTTTGAAATTTTTGTTTTCTCCTTTTATTGCTCGACTCTTTTTTCTGGGTGTCTGTTGTTCCTTGTTGCCGACTGCAGTAAATATTCTTTTAATGTTCTACTTCTTTTTAGTGTTGTTAGGGTAGTCTTCTAAACAGACAACCTTTTTCCTCAATCATTCCTTTTTATATATAGTTGGCAGCATCATCCTTCGTAGCGCATTGTGCATCGTCATGACTTTCCTGGAATTCTAGTCGAAATTCCTTTGTTCTTCTTGGTCTAGCTTATGAACATTCAATAGTATATCAATAATGACACTGCATTAGGTGTCGACTATTGAGTTTAATTTCGGGTAGTATACTTGTTTCTTTGACGTATTCTTTTCCTATTTTCTCTTTCATTTCCGTGCTTTGATGGAGTCTCCTTTCAACTCTCATAAGTATTTTTAGCTATCATATTCACCTAGTGCCCTAACTTTTGTTTTATTGGGCAATACTACATGTTTAGTTACTTCTCGTTTGCTCCACCTTATGGTCAACAGGGCATAGTTGTCCATACGGAACTCCATTTAGATACCTTGGCTAAAGATTCGTGTCGTGTTTTAGAGTTTCTAGTTCTCTCTCTTTTTTTAGGTCGCCCATATACATTATGTTCTTCATCTTTGTTCTATTATTATTATTATTATTATTATTATTATTATTATTATTATTATTATTGCAATTGCTTTGGTTGTTCTCTGCACTTTTTCTTATTATTGTTTCTATTACTTTAATGTTTAGTACTGTAATGATAGGTAATATTTTACTAATAGTATATGGATTATTCATAGTATTCTTAATATTTTATATTATTTATATGAATAAGTAATATTATTAGTGTCTATTTTCTTTATATTTCTTTAATTATTATGTTTACTTTTATGTGCATTACTTACTGCTATGCTGATTATTTTTCTTACTTTTAGTACTTTGAAAAAACTCATTATTATTTCTATTATGTATTATTATAGCTCAAATTATACAACGAAAAGGCTAAGTTGTTTAGTGCTTCTCCTATAGGTTTGTACTATGTAAGATGTAATATATATATATATATATATATATATATATGTATTATATATATATATGTATATATATACGAGGTGTTTTTATAAGTTTTCAGACTTTTTTGAACAAGCATTAAAATTGTTATAAATGCTTCAAAATGTAGTTTACATTTGCTCTGCATTTTATGAGATATCTAAAAGAATTTTCTGATCATAGGTAAAAGCAACAGCTGCAATAGTAAAAGGAATACACCCAACTAAAGCATGGTTTTTGCAGATTAATAATTTGAAATATGCAATCTTGATTTGGGAGAATATAGAAAAATATGCAAAAATTATGTTTACAACGTGGAAAAAAAGCGAAAAAATGCGTGAATGCTAACACTGCGGTTTGCTCATATTGCATGCATCTAGCATTAGTTTTTAGTGGAATTAGAGATTCAAGGAAGGCACAATCTGTGTTGGAAGATGCGATCTGTAGGAAGAGAAAGAACGTCGAAATATCAAAGTTGATTTCTAAGTAATGAATTTGAAGAATAAGGATCGTCAGTTGTATATAGAAACTATGATTGCACATTTTGATGTCAGTGTATGCACAATGCACATGCACAGACTTATTGACGAGGAACAGAAGATGCAGAATATTTGCACGAACTGTGCTACAAATGTGCTCAGAGAATATTTCAGACAAATTGACCAAGATAAGCATCAAAACAATTCCTCACTTTCCTTATAGTTCAAACATACTCTTATACTCTAAGGAAAAAATCATTTGAGGATATGAATGATGCTGTGACAGTAACATTGACACGATCATAGAAAAAAGGCTTCCAGGGTGGCTTCTAGATATTGTTATACCGGCAAAATGAGTGCTTTTGAGCTAGAGGAAATTAATTCCGAACGGACATGACTTCCATGTATATATTATAAATGTAAGTGTTCATACGAACAATGGCTTTTCAATTAATGCAGGCAAATTATTTATATATATATATATATATATATATATATATATATATATTCAGGCAAACATTATTAAAAAGCAACATATATAACATATATAATGCCCCTTAGGAGAGTGTGACTCCGAAAATAAAAACGCATATATTGTACATACAAAAACAACATTGTCCCGTCGATTAACGATGCATTTGAACAGTACTAGCTCAATATACCAGCATTTAACAAATCAACATAGCTGTCCCCCCTCTAATCTTAGAACGGTCCTCGTTGACAATACAAGGATTTTGCAACGAGAAAGTAATTGTAAAAAATTAAAAATACTTGAAGCACTATATATAAAAACCCAGCACCCATATAAATAACATTACTTTTGAAAGTAGCAATAATGTGCTGAAATGTTTAGCATAACCAGTATACGACTGGTTTTACTAACATTGCCTTTTATCATCCTAATTTTAATCGAGTTTTTTATCACTCGTAAATGTATATTTTAATCGACTTTTCATTGACTCTTTTCATCATTCGTAACTATATATTTCACTGATATTTTTAATATTTTATCTCCACCTCATGATGATTCAAGAAAGAATCGAAAGCGCTCGTGTGAACCATGGAACATTTGTAAATACCTTCCATCTTGAAGTTAAAAAAATCTTACGAAAGATCGAAAAAAATGAAAAAAAGAATCATTAAGCAAGGTATCTCTGTTGTTTTTAATAATGTTTGCCTGAATGAAGGAATGCTGCCTAAATACACTAATATATATATATATATATATATATATATATATATATATATATATATATATACATTTCCAACGCTTTATTGCAGGTCGATATTTAAAAAATAAATTTGAAAATTGTTAGGAAACGCAGACAAACGGATGTTTGTTCACAGGAAGAGAATAACAAGGTATCTTATTTCCCTAAGTTTTATGAAATTTGAAACAAAAATATTTTTTAATTTATGCCAATTTTTCAATGTTCTTTAAATTTAAAGTGTTTATTATTTCATGGCATATGTCTAAAATGTATATCCGATTACAATATTTACAAAGAATAAAATGACTTCCGCATTAATGTGTTGAAGAAAATATTTATTGATCATAACTTCCCTGCTTCAAACATCTTCCACCAATTTTCAACGTTCGACAAACCTTTAAGAGCCATTCATAAACTTTCATCATAATTATTGACCAGAGATGCTCGATATGGTTTTTGGAGATCAAGGTAGCCATGTCAACAAATTTCCTACACTAATACCTAATGACTTTATGCATGATGTCGTAGCCTTTACTGAGTGTGGTGGCGCATTTTTGTGCAGAAAACTCAATTCTGGATGACTTGCTTATAGATGGTCATCAGGTCATGGTTACAAATTCGTATTTAAAAATAAAATATAAGACAGGCTTGACAGTTTGATACCTTCTGGAATCTGAAATGCTTCAATTCCTTCGTCGCAGATTATTCCAGCCAAAGATATGGCACCTTTACATCCATAGTTTGCAACAGAATATATAAGGACAAAGGAATTCCAAAGGACAGCAAACTTTGGTCCACTCATATTGTCGATCAAGGATTGTTCTGCCCTCATCGGCGAGAAGAACATTTTCAATGCTTGTCCATGTTATTTCTGAGCCCATATAAAACGTGTGTTCGTCATGAGTTGGTTTAAAACAAGTCTTTCAATGGGCTTAATGTTTCTTGCAATTTCCTTTAAGGCATTTCATCGTGTCTTTCCAGAAAAAAATAAGGTATTCCAGACTTATCTAATATAGCAGCATTGTTGGCAATTAGCTGCTTGATAATTTGATGACGAATTTTTCCAACATAACGAGGAGAAACTTTCTAGTGTTTTTGGCTTCCTTTGGTTTGATTTTTTGATTTTCAACGAATAAGCCAATGTTGATCGATTTTTGTTAAGACTATTTAGCTAAATCACTGAGAAATAAACCTTCAGTAAGGATTGCAACAACACATTTCTTTTAAGAAGCTATCAATCAAAGCTTTCTAGACATATTGTGAAAACTGCAATAACGCGATACACACTTAAAACCACCATAACATTTAACTGTTACCATTATTATTTGTTTAAATTCCAAAATATTCCGGGATTTAAACACCATCTTATGTTCTTCCAGTTAACAAATTTCACTTCTCTGCGATAGCGATTTCCAAATAAATAATATATATATATATATATATATATATATGCAAATATATATTATATATATATATTCACTTGCAACAAAGCGATACACAGTATATATATATATATATATATATATATATATATATATATATATATATATATACTACCAGATGTTGTCGTCGTTGATTTGGTTAAAAACGAGTCTTCAAAGTAGACTCTGATTTATATTACAATATAAACCTCTTAAGTTTATTTAGTAAATAGTTTTCTATGTATATATTCTATTTTATAATTCCGTTTATTTTATAAATGTATATTCAGACAGAAACACAGATGTTGAGCTTTAGAAAACCCCTATAGACTTACATACGGACGGATACACATACACATAGTGAGAGCCGGCATTTTTCGAATGATTTCCGTGTGAGGGCAATTGCTCAAACGAATATAAGGGGACAGGAACATGATCCATTATTGAGCCAAACTATGAACACTAATTCAGACTCCTCATTTTATGTAAATTCATGAAATTTTATTTCTGTTGTTGTGAGTTGGCCATGTAATCAGTAAACATCTTTTTATGGTTGGATATCATGGCAAGTTCGGTAGCGCTACATCACATTTGTAGGCATATAGGCTATAGAGTTGAAAGTTGGCGAAGATGAGAAGTGTTCCCCGTCGACACATCCTGGTTAATCCTCCTATGTTTTAACTTTGCAAGTGTACGTCAAACGGTGTGATTGTGCACAGGCTTTCCAAATATTAATTACCGTCTGGTGGCCCCGACCTCCTTTATGGCGTTGTACAGTTGTGCCCATCCTTGATGGTTGTTAATCGTGCAAATTTTAGTAGCTCTACATTTAATGATGTTAGTATACACTATGTTCATCTTTCTTAATGACATCCCTCTGTGTAGTCTTAGTTTATCCTAACTATTTCTCATTGTATATACATCTATCCTTGCATGCGTACAGTTTAGTATAATGAAAAACTATATAAATACACAGACGCAGAGCATTTATGTATATACATATATATATATATATATATATATGCATATATATGTATACATTTGTATCTATCTATCTATTTATATATGTATATAAATGTACATATACACATATAGAGAGAGAAAGAGAGAGAAAAGAGAAAGAGAGAGATGTGTTTTCTTAGTAAAGATAATTAGCTTTCGGAACAAGGATTTACTCAATTCCTGTCTATTTTTATTCTTTTATATAGCTTTTGTTAGTGTTTTTTTTCTTTTCTATTTATTAATATAGATTTTAAAATGCTGAGACAACAACTTTTTTCCATTTGATGATTTACAAAATCAATGACTCTTCGACGATTTTTCCGAACAAAATACGACAGAGACATTTTGTTTACGTATACATATTTGGATTTGCTTGAAGCTGACATAAATTAACGCCGCTTTACTGGATTTTATCATCGAAAATTTAATCGACCGTTACTGAACATACATGAGCTGTTATTGATGCTCTAATGGATTTATTCAAGTTGTAGACTATTTTAGACAAAAAAATATGTTTGCTCGTATATCGAAATTTCATTGACTGAACATGAATACAAGAGTAATTAAAGCATATACAGAATCAGCTTATGTGTGTATTCTCATCGGAAAAAATATTAGATTACTTATATGTATATTAAGGAGATAAAAGATGCTGTGATAATAGTCAGGGCCATGCTCACAGAACAAAGATTTTCTATGTAGCAATTCAGATATTGTTATAACGGCACAACGAGTGATTTGGATCTACGAAAATTACTTCGGAACGGACTAGTGTTTATGTATGTACAATAAATATAAATGTTCATACAAAAATAGCTTGTCAATGATTTAAAGACAATATATATATATATATATATATATATTAAAAATATATTTTAAGAAGGGTGTACTATGTGTGAGTCACTTTTATGTATGATTTCATATGTAAAGACCAAACATTAGGCGGCAATTTTTTTCTACAATTTAAAATTTATATTTTTATATTTTTTTCATCAAATTGAATTGAAAAGTTGAGCCATGGCCAAGTAAATTGACGATGAAGTATGGTAAATTTTTCAAAGGTGACATCGTAAACTTTGCACCTTTAACAGCCAACTTTCTGTCCGAAAACCGATTGAAAGGGTTTTCCTAATTTTCAATACCTCTCATGTCAAACCTCGTGTCTGAAGGCTTAAAATTGACAGAGTAGTTTGGTAAGGTAAGTACAAACACAGAAGACACGCATACACACAGCCAGATAATTTCGTTTTATATATATATATATATATATATATATATATATAGAGAGAGAGAGAGAGAGAGAGAGTGTTTGGATGTATGGCAGTCGAAGACAACCTGGATTTCTCTCTTAATAAAAAAGATTTAATTATGTGATAGTAAATGATCTGATATATCTGACAAGACGATTGTCCTATAACATGTCCAAAACCTTAGATAAATATAGGGTTACTGCTCTACTCTGGTCTGCTTTTCCAGTGAATTGTATATACGTTTCCAGATTAAAATTAGGATATGTGCTGTTAAACTGGCTTGCCTAAATCCATGTTGTAGTCGATCAGAAGTTTAGCAGCTGTAAGATGATGGACTAGATCTTGATTAATTGTGGAGTCAACAATTTAGGCGAAAAGCGGATGAATGCTAATAGGGAGATAATTTATTTTGTCAATTCTTTTACCACACAAACGAAATACGTTAAGGCAATTTTTGTAAAGTTTGCAGAAACATAGAGTTACCTCAGCGAACCATGTTTTAAACATGAACAGCCGAGATTAGATCGGGTTCACATGCTTTTGAGGTGTCTAGGTTTTTTTAATGATATTATGCACCTGAGAACTGGTGATTTTCAGATCAGCTAGTGTGGTATCTCTTCACAATGGAATGTCAGGAAGGTAGTGGTTTGTTGTGTCCAATGCGGTGTTTGAGGGAAACCGACTAACAAGCATGTTAGCCTACTCGGTTCCCGTGCAATCCACCTCTTGATTGTTTGATAGTGAATGAATTGTTAATTATCCATTATTTAATACACTGTTTTCGATTTTCCAAATTTCATTGGTTTTTAACTCCTGTGAGTTTATCCTTTTCTGGCTGTTTCAGCATAATCTCTTTCAGTTTCTCCTAGCTTCTACAAATTCTGTCTGTTTGAACTAGACTTTATCAGTTCATCTGTGGTACGCATTCTGGCGCTGAGGAATCAGAGCTGCACAAGGAGAAGTAAACATTTGGGAAGAGTGGTTCTTGCTATAAAATTTCCGCGTCAGAACATGTGCTTCAATTGCCATTTTGAACCATTCAGTGGTCTTATTTGCGCACTGTCAAAAGAAAAAAGAAATGATATTTTCCCATGGGGAATCTGTGAAAAGATACCTTCCCAGGAAGCCATTTTATAATACCTCGTTGTTTTGAGAAATCGCTCTTCATTTTTTTGGTTGAGGTGACGTGTAAAAAACAAAATGTCTTTGGATAAACATTTATTTTTAAAAAGAGAATTTCGACCGTACATTCAGTGTTCCTCAGTTCTGTTGGGAATGAGCGTGAGCACGAGAGGACGTGTTAGGATAATGAGTTGTAGCCAGTGATATGATGTTGTCTAATCACTATACATATAGTTTTATATATATCCTAGCATTTCAGTCCGGCGTTGCCCGGGTGTTTGTAGGTATATGTTGAGTAAAAAGAACGGTCAATTCTTTAAACTTTCAGCCCTATTATGACCCCTTAACATTTATTTTCGGCTGAAATAAAGTTATTAAGTTAGCTCCATATCCAAGGAACCTATATCTACAATTTCAAGTGTTTAGACCCAAAATCGGCGGTTGGGTAGAGTTCTACAAGGCTAAATCGTTGCACTTTGACCTCTTAACAGCCAAATTTCTGGCCGAAAACCAATCACCAAGATTTTCCCAAATATCAGTAAACTGTATATCAAATTTCGCGTCTGAAGACTGAAAATTGACCGAGTTATTGGGTAGGAAAATGTACACACACAGATACACAGACACACAGGCAGACACGTTCACTTTTATAGGTATACTAGCATTTCAGCCCGGCGTTGGATGTGTATGTTGAGCCAAAAAAAAATGGTAGTAGGAAGGCAGGCTCGAACCCGTACCGCGAAGGAGGAAAAGAATGTGAAAAAACCCTGACGTCTTTGCTGTTACGACCACCGCCAAACCGGAAATGACTTCTGTTTAAATTAAGGCCAGACAATCGAAAGGAGAGAATGACTTTAAAAAATATCGGCGAAAAAAGCGACCCTCCTTGTAGAGAAGTGCCCTGTTGAAGGTGAAAATATTAACTTCAAAACAATACTGATCTTGGTAAAATCCATCGCGTCTGTCAAAAGTTTTAGGCATACATACATTTATATATTGACAATAAAATATTTTCGACCGAAACCGATTAAAAAACTTGCCCTATCTCTGAATACCCTTTATGTAAAATTTCAAATGTTTGGACCAGACATTGTCTGAGTAATTTGGTAGAGATCGCAGAGGTCAATTTTTAAAAACTTTTACCCCTATCATGACCCCAGAATATTTATTTTTGGGGCTCAAATCAAGTTATTAAGTCCATGTCCAAGGACCCATATCTAAAATTTGAAGTGTTTAGACCGCAAATTGTCGGAGGAGTTTGTTGAGTTCTCAAAGGTCTAATCGTTGAACTTTGACCCCTTAAAACAAAATTTCTGGCCGAAAACCAATTACAAAGATTTTCCCAAATCTCAGAGTCCCTATATATAACATTTCGAATTTTTAGGCTTAAAATTTACAAAGTTATTGCGTAGAGAAATGTACACAGACAAACGCACAGAGACACAGATACACAGACTTATGCAAATTAACTAGATCTTTTGCTAGTGAATATAATTCAACAACCCATATATAAGAAAATTGTATCTTTTTAATAAATAGAAAAGAGGGGGTTTAGTATGAATATCAATACACACGAATGAAAAACGAATTCATAGAAGTATAGATATATGCATATGTATATACATCTACATGCACACATATATATATTCATATATATATACATATATACTTATGTTTATGTATATGCACATATATGTGTGTGTGCATATATATATATATATATATATATATATATATATATATATATATATATATATATACAGAGAAAGTGAAAGCGAGGGAGAACGAGAAAGAGAGAATAAGAGATTTATAATGTAGTACTTTAACATATGTAGGTACGCGTGTCACCGTTTTCAGATTATAAATTATTCGATAAGGAGATCGCATTAATTAGAAAAGAGTGATAGGAGGCGATAATATACACGTGTCATGTAGTATATAGTGCTTATTTAATGCTCGTAGTGTGTTAGCAACTCCTAACTTTTTTAAGTAAATGATCTCTTAATCAGTGAATAAATGAAATGATATCGCATTTTGGCGGTATATGAAAATAAAATGTACATTTTTTTCTCCTGATTAACATCTAATGGTAATATATCTTGTGTCTAAACACGTTCTAATGATAACATGGAGATTTTGTTCGCACCAGGAATCAATTCAATGGAAATATGTCACAGAGTTTTATAAGGATATTTGAGATAAACCGTAATAACCAGCTATAATCTGACACGACATTAACCAGATTACTTAGATTATTTTACAGATTTTACAAACGTGTTACAATAAAATCGCGGATCATTATTCATGCTGAACATCCACAGAATGCCGAACAACAATATATTATTACGTGTGAATGATTTTGCTGTGGAAATTCTACAGGTCCCATCAGTTGTGATAAATAACCTTATTAGCTGTGAAGGTTTCAATCGGAGTGTAGTACGATTAATCCATGCTGATTGCTTGTAAAATCTAACTATTGTCGCCTACTTATATTAACATAAAAGCGGTTATCCAATGTGTTTATTTTAAATTGTTAATTCCATTAACGCTATATTTATTTTCCATTTACTTACATTTTGGATACAGTAAGACGGAAAGTATGTACGAAAATATAATTAATATTTTGTGGTTGGTCACTAATATAAAATATCGCTTCAAATATAAAGTACATTTTCTGTATTTAAAGTAGTAATATCCCACCCCGATAATTATTTCTCAGTGACAATTTTGTCGAATAATTTTGCACTCTCTTTATTTATTCCGTAATATAATATTTTGTGAACGCCTGGGGAATTGATTTTCTCACGTCGTATATGCCTAGAGATTAGTAATGAAGTTGCTCTTAAGTTTACGATAAAATATATCGACATTATTCTTACGATAATGTAATTGCAATGTGTTTAGACGCATTTGTTTACACTGCGGCCGGTAAAATTGTACTTGTTCTATTACATATAGTAAAGGGATTATCAGCTGATTATAAGGAGTAAAAACATTCATATCTCTGCCTTGAAAATATCTCATATATTAAATAGTCTGGCAAGGCCAAGTTCAGTCAACAATATCCTCCTTCAATCAATTAGCTCAACTTAAATTAATTAGGCTCATGCTATGTAATGTAACCACTTCTGTATTCAAGCTGTATGCGTACGTTTCAGTTTCATGGTTTATAATCTTACCAGGTAACGACTTGTTGCTTAGAACAAATTAAACTTCTTCACTTAAGCATGATAAACAAAATAACCTAACATACTGACTTAGACCTATTATGTATTTAGTACAACATCCGATATTAATATTTGATGTGTTATTACATATAAAACAACCGTTTGAAGAGCGCCTTAAACACTTTTAATCGTATCAGTGCAACTATTTGTCAACAAATACATGAAATGAGTATTGCCACGCATGTCGTTCTCTAAAATGTTGTAGAGACATTCCTCTGAACAAGATATGAACACTTCCAGACTATATAAATTAACTCAGAGATACGATTCTCGGAGTGGTCAGTGCACTTTTGTAGATCGCACTCTTAATGATACTTACTAAGAAAGTTGCTAATTTTAATGCTGTTTTTGTTTCAATATATTTACTATTTCTAACTCATCTCCGTTTCTGTGTTCTACTTAGTAACCTATCCAAGATAACAGCAAATTGGCGAAGAGAGTTTCAAACTATTAATGGGTTCATACACTACATTTACAAGATAATGTTTTAAAGAGAAGTTACTTATACAAATGATTATTTTTGAGTAAAGTTTCGTTGGGATAAAAATACTTTAATCTTTTTCTCTCTCGACTGACAATAAAATGTACGTTGCAAATGGGAGCAACAACTAAGGTTCAAGTGGGAGAAAAAAAGAGAAATTTGGAGTTAGCAACATTCATTATGTTGAAGAGTTGTGTTTATTTAATGAAACTTTAATGCGTATTCTCAGAGTCGAACTAATGATTTTTCTATGCATTTCTATCGTTCACTACTACAGCAAGGTTTATGTCTTTTTCCTAATTACTTGTTGCAAAATAATATTATTTTGTAATATCCTGATGTGTGTAAGACACTATTTTATTTGTATTTTAAATTACCACATTATAGTCAATGTTGTTTGGTGTTTAATTTTTCAATACGTAGTAATGACGACAGTGTGGTTATAGTGATAAAAGGCGACGCATCAGACGCAGGTAATGAGTAGCATTTGTTTTTTTTTGTCTAGAAAAACGGCTTCCATTTGCAATTACGCTGAAATACTAGGCGTGTTTAATTATGAATATGATAACAGTCAACATATTTTAATTTAATCAACTGTCTGAGACACGTTGTCAAATTGATCGTTCTTTATGTTTGTCCGTCATCATGTGTTGGACAATACTAAGCAGGCTACAGATGGAGATTGTGTATGCAATGTTTTATTTCCTAGATATGTCCGTTAGACAGAGTGTTATTGTTGTAATATGTAAAACACGTATTCTTAAAGTGTCTTCCGTTTTATAGAGATCAACTGAACGCCGCTCAACTTCAGATCTTAAAATATCACAGCTATTTTAACGTAAAAATTTAATGCGTATGCACACACACACACACACACATATATATATATATATATATATATATATATATTTCACACAGAAAAATAGGTTACCAAATATATTTTGAGATAAAAGGAGCACGAGACTTTTAAGATGAGGATTTCATAAGCTCTCACAATCAATTTTTTGTTAGACATGATTTTTTAAAAAATATATTTATTAAGTGGATGATATTTGCAAGAACTATCGAAGTATTTGACTATGAATTAATAAAAGAAAAGTGCAAAAGAAAGTAGGCCATAGGTATATAATTAGAAACAAGTATGGCGCATATGTGTTAAGGCAACACGGAATGGAAGCTGGAAGAGTACGTGACTTACGACTAAGAGAAATTCTCGCTTTTTTACTTGGGTGTGATCACTTATCGAGGATCTAAGGCCACTTGAGAATAAGGGTGAATCAATGTTAGGTTGTACCTTATTAGTCACTAATATTTTAATTGGATAGGAATTTATCATTTATGGGAATGATATCACAAAATAATGCTTTCATTTAATTTGAAGGCTAGGATGTTGAATTCAGCTAAGCCTAAGCGAGTGTAAGAGGGTTCTATATGTGGGCAATTCTGGGAATGGAAATTTGTTCACGGAATATGAGTTTAGATTAAGACACAGATAGAGAGTTGAGAAAATGTTATGTAGTAGTTGTAGCTAGTCGAGTGTTATTTGTAAAAAGTTTTAAAAGTGGAGACTACAGTTTGGAGTTGAGTCGAGCTGAGTTCTTTTTGTCGCATTTTGTCCTCAATGTGAGTAAATGTAGACTCGGACAATATAAGTAGGGAGACACGGTCTGTGAATCAAGCTTCTGTAATCAGTATAACTAAATCAGTTGCATGAAATAGTATAGTGGAAGCAGTGAAACAAAAATGTTAACCGGGTATGAGTAAACTGGCATACATATTTTTATATATTGTTTTCAATTTCTATTTTTTTACATAGGCATCACCTCTTATCAAAGCCAAGAGGCCACTGGAGGATAAGGGTTAAAGAGTGTACAGTAGAAATTGGACATTATAGCAATCGTTAGTAATGGAAATTCGGTAAATTTGTAAACTTATGTGGAACGGCTCATCAAAAACTTGTTTACGTTAGACTTGAAGACATCCATATTGTAGTCAGCTGGAAAGCAGGAAAACGGAAGACAATTCCATAGGCGTGCAGTGCTAAGATAGAAGCTTTGCTCATGGAATCTACGTTTAGGTTTAAGGACAGATAAAGAGTAGGGGGAAATTATTGATAGTGTTTTCTGCTAGACGGGTGTTTCTTATGAATGTTTGGCGTTAGGGACCATAGATTAGAGCTGAGTGGAGCACCTGCCATGAAAATAACGATAAAGCAGAGACAAACTCGCAATATCTCTTCTGTGAGAAACAGATTGCAGGGCCAAGAAAAGGAAATCCTTCCGAGACTACGAAGCCTTATTTGAACTCTATCAAGGCAGGATAAATCCTTTCTAGCAGATCCTGTCCAGATGTGGCAACAGTACTCCATCCTTGGACGTTCCTGACTCTTATATAGATAGAGAATTGCATCAGCAGCGAGATATCTACTCGATCGATAGTAGGATCACACCATTTTTCCAGCAGCCTTGACAACGGATTTAATGTATGTTTTCTTTTAAGGATCAGCAGTAAAGGTCAAGCCCAGAAGCTTGTCAAAACATGAGACCTTCCCAAGACGAGAGCCATTCATTTCAATTGATGCCAGATGGGGA
The DNA here is from genome assembly GCF_053919585.1 of Euprymna scolopes. Taxonomy (NCBI): domain Eukaryota; kingdom Metazoa; phylum Mollusca; class Cephalopoda; order Sepiida; family Sepiolidae; genus Euprymna; species Euprymna scolopes. The sequence continues at coordinate 11,266,372 of NC_136513.1, forward strand.
TCAGAGCGTTGATGATGTAAAGATAAAAGCTTGGTTTTAGATGCATTAAAAATAACAAACTTCCTCTTTCCCTATTGTACGACTGCCCAATATCAGGAAGAGAGAATCGGAGAGAACTTGGTCGTTTACGGTCTTAGATGTGCTACCATAGATATTAGAGTCATCAACATAAATGTCTAGGAATGATGTAAGGATGTGATTTGAAAGATCATTAATGTAGATCAGAAAGAGAGTTGGGGACAGCATTGGCCCCTGAGGGGCCCCAGCATAAATACTGTGAGCTTCTGATTTCTGCCCATCAGCCACTACTCTTATGAGCGTATCAGAAAGAAATGATTTAATAATTGAGAAGTCATTTCCAGCTATACCCTAGCTGGAGATATTGTGAAGTAAACCTTTATGCCATACTCTATCAAATGCATTTGATATGTCAAGAGCAATTTCCATAGAAAGGTAGCCTCCGTCGAGAGATTCGCTAATCCTATGAGATATAACTGTAAGCACATCTGCTGTAGATCTAGCAGAACGGAAACCATATTGCGTTTCACTAACAAGGCTATTTTTGCTGAGATGGTTTATTTCTTCTCTATTTAACACAGCTTCCAGCAACTTACTCATGACGCACAGGAGACTTATTGGCCTGTACTAAGAGGGAGACGAACGATCACCTGAATTCTTAAATACAGGCAATACTGATGAGATTTTACAGGGTGAGGGGGAAGGAATTCTCTTTAAGACAACGTTTAAACAGTTTGTAAGGATGTACGCTAGTTCTGGGTTCAGTCTTTTGAGTACTATAATTGGAATACTGTCAAGGCCGGTTGCTTTATTAGAATCAAGGTTTTAGATTAGCTTGTCAACATCACGTACAGGTATTTGTATATCACATAGCGTGTTTTATGATACAGGAAGAAATATTGGAGGCTGTCGGCCGTGTTCGCATAGCTGCAAAGTTCATGGCAAAGAGTTTGGCTTTGTATGATGCTGTCGAGCTTACCTCAGGTCCATGTATGATAGTTGGGATAAAGCACACGTTTCTGTTCAGGATTCTGTTTGCTATTTGTCAAAATTGGTGGGTCCCAGGCCGCTGCTCTTTGGGTTTGACGGACTGAGCATACAACTTACTTGCGTTCTTTATTACTTTTTTACAGTGGTGGCTTGCAGTCTTGAAAGCGGCTTTAGTCTTAGCACATCTATTACGTTGGAATCAATGGAAAAATTGATCTCTGTGCGCAATGGCAGCGGCACATTCTGGGGAGAACCACAGCTACCTGTTAGGTTTTTGCTGGAATTTTTTCGAGGGTATAAAACGATCTATACCTACAATTAACACACTGTGAGATCTCATACTATAGTGGACACACCCTTTTTAAACATTGAATGCATTGGTAGATCTGACATAAATGTACGGAAGCTATCCCAGTCAGCCATAGAGTATCGATATACTATACGATGGAGAGGTACATCTGAGGACTTATTGAACTTCATGTTTATCTTAACTGATGCAACAAAGTGGTCGGAAGATCCAAGTGGAGCCAGAACGGAAGCTGAACACAGTTCAGGGAAAGTTGTAGGAAAAAGGTCTAGTACACTTGCATACAGGCCGTAAGTATCGGGCAAACGGGTGGATTCGTGAAACATCTGTGTGAGGTCATAAGCAAGGGAGAAATCATGATAGAACCTCCCCTAATCATCGGCCTTGGTTGATTGAGTTAACCATTTCACATTGTGAACATTAAAGTCTCCACAGACATGAATATTAGCTGAATGATAAGTAGATAGGACGTGGTTAATTTTCTCAGATATGCTTTTAAACATAGTAACTCCGCTGTTGTGGGAGTGATAAAGAGCAAATATAAACGCAGTAGTTTTCGCAAGTGCAACCCGAAAGCACATGTAGGGGAAGTTAGGATCTTTTCTGGAGATGTCCCTACCGCATGAAAAGCCATCTTTTATATAAGCACATATTCCATGCCTATGGCGATCTTGGGGTTCATATTTGGAAATTAAATTAGAGTATCCTTTAATTACGTATTCATATGGGGAAATAGTCTGTCCAATGCTAGTTTCGCTTAGAAATAATATGTCTGGTTTAGTCTCCTGTAATTGGGTTTCAACCTCTGGAAGGTTAGAACGTAGACCCCTGATGCTCAAGGAGACATGGTAGTGGGGGTCTACGTTAGAAGTTGGAGATCCATGGTTAATCGTGTATTTTTTATTGAGTCTTTTCATGATTGACTTTTGGCATCTGTGGACAAGGTCGACAGACTTGCTTGGAGTAGGGCAGAGAGGGAAAGTTAAAGAGAAATAGAAATGAATAAATATCTTTTTGTAGCACAGGAAAAGGTAAACTCGTAAAAATTATCCACTAATATGGCATCGAGAGGCCCAACCAGAAGTTACTGCAGTCCAGAATCCATTCACCAAATGGCAATGTAGTAGCCCCAGTACTTTGCACCTGCTGACAGGAAATCCTCATTAGTGGTTACTCCAAGGTACGGGTCCCTGACTATCAGGCAGATAACGTCAGCCCAGATAAAACGTTTACCTCCAGCACCCTTACTAGTGATATGACTACAAGGATAAACATAGAAACAGAAAATAACCTGGAATACAGCTTTTTCTTCTCCTTTTGTAAGAACATTCACTCATAAAATATGAGGACTCAATGGCAAATAAAGGGAAGCGAGAAAACGGGAGCTGCCGATAACGCATCCACAATTAGTTGTCTCCTCTCCATTAAAAATATTAAGTATTGTACTTAATAAAAGCCAATTTAGCGTGGTTAAGGGAATGTATAGTGAAAGATTCCCCTCTCACTAACTGAAAATGAATATACTTGCCCAATATGTTTAGGCTATCACCTTGGAAAATATAAGCAACCTTTATGGACAAGAAAAATCTATTATAAAAAATAAAACAATATATATTCCAAATAGACTTGCCAGATAGAATCGGCACATCTTTGCACGAGAAAACCATTTACAGAATTAATGAAACAATGAAATAAAGATAAAGATTAAAAAGTGGAATAAATATAAAATTAGCACTTGCATCTAGAAAAGAACAATATTACAGATTCATAACTTAACGGCTAAAATACGACCTTCGTGACTGCAAATAAGAATTGATTTTGCTATTTTTATGGATGTTATTGCATACAATATATAGTTGAGTACTTTTTATAACGGCTGCTCATATTTTCTGTATAATCTATAATATATATGACTCCATAGAGACTACGTATACTAGCATGAAAGACCCGACGTTTTCCATGATGGCCAACGAATATTTCACGCGCACATAGTTTTTTGTCATTGAAACTGGTGAAATTGACCATTTCTCAATCGAATCGAATAACTGACTACTCTAGTTGGGACCCATATCTGCGCTGGCTTAGTTTACAATATATTGTAGTCTACTTTTTCGGAAGAAACCTTACTATTAATGAAATTAAATGTTTTATATAATGGCTTGAATTAAAGTTTAAAATGTAAAAGTCAATTACCATGGTGCAATTGTGATTTAATCAGGAACATTTATTTTGAAATCGCGTCTGTCGTATCAAAGAACGTACTGTTGATTTTATTCATATCTTGCCTTTCGGCTTATTTAATATTACATATTCCTAAATGCACTTCTGATGTAAGACTGTGCCATGTGTTAACTCTAGTAAATATCGTATGATCCTTCTTCCATCGGATTAAGAAAACTATCGGTTGTATTTTGAAATGTTGAAACAGTGGGTAAAGTTGGAGAAAGAAAAGTGTGTAAAGAGCCGCGCGTTGCATCTCCACGGTTGTATTTTGAAATGTTGGACAAGTGTCTATTCAGTTCAAGAATTATATCAAGAGTGTGAGGTCCATATACAGACGTTGATTAAATTTGAATAAACTAATATACGCATTACAAACAGACATTTTTTCTCCAACTGTACAAAATGGAAAGAAAGATGAAATATATGAATAGAGAGAAAACAACATACTGAGGATGAAGTGTAGCTCCGAAATATATTTATGTTATAAATTTCAAACAAGTGACATATTTGTTACGCGCTGTGATTTGGCTTTCAAACGCACTAGATGCGTATTTCATTTTATTAAAATCAAATCAAAGTTTCTATATAAAACTAACATCCCTGACGAAATTCTCGCGTTGACCAGGCACTGTTTCAATATTTCAAAATGTAACTGCTGAGATAGAACGCGAAGCTCTTTACAAACAGATTTTTCTTTCTCAAAGTTTACAACATGGCAAGAGAAAATAAAAATAAAAAAGAAAGAAAATACTGAAGAGGGAGTGTTGCTTTGAAATATATTTATGCATTAAATTTCCAACAAGTAAAATATTCCTTTATTGTTACAATATAACGTTGTGATGCGTATTTTATTTTATTCTAATTAAATCAACGTTTCTGTATAGAACTCAGACCCCAGACGATATATATATATATATATATATATATATATATATATATATATATATATATATATATATATATATATATATATATATACTAGCATTTCAGCCCGGCGTTGTCCGGGTGTTTGGAGGTGTATTTTGAGCAAAAGAAATGGTAGTAGGAAAGCAGGCTCGAACCTGTACCGCGAAGGGTGGGAAAACAAACTTAAACCTAGCGCCTCGTCGGATGCACAAACTAATGTTGTGCACCCATCACCTATCAAAGTCTATGCGATGTAATCTTTTCCAATCGCATCTGATCTTTACTTTAAGCTGAGGCTTAAAGTAAGCGACCAAAGTAAGCGAGCAGATCCCGATCTGAAACAGATTCAACCCCATAGACAATGTTAAGACGTGTAACCTACGTCACTAATGTAGCTACACCTAGGATCGCGAGAAACACCAAACACTTCTCCCAAGTAAACGGCAGGTCCATTTTGGTTGACGACGAACGCCAAATCAAGTGCCACCAACCGTTCGGGGTTTGATGCGAGCCGTTAATTCTTCGACGTACTCCCAGAGCCTCCGAACACCGCTGCAAAGAAAAAAGGCGTGATCCCTTGTTTCATCCTCGTCCTCCTCGCAACAGAGGCAAAAGGGAACGTATTCATCCCTCCTGCAGTTCCTGGCAAGCACGCCAAAAAAGTAGCAGCGCATTATTTATGCAGCTTCTGGCTGGCGCCCAATTCCACTCAGAGAGGACCTCCTCCATCGACATGTTCAGCCGCTCAACCTGCGGATCTTTTGCGGTACCCACGACTAAATCCCGATATAGCTTAGGCCATGCAAGTTCACTGGACCCCGGCAATGCCCTAAGGGCGGCTCGGCATTCGGAGAGGAATTACCGTTTCCCACCGGTCTTCTGCGACTTTCAGCGGCAGGGAGGATATGAGCTGTGGAAAAGCTTGCTCCACAACTGGTACCCAGGGCAATTCCTCAAACAGCGTCCGACTCAGGAACGCCAATCTTTCCGCGAACTTATGACTTAATAAGTCAGGCCACCCAAGCCTCCCTCACTGAGTTTCTGTGTACACACCTGTCTACGGATATACTGCTTTCCCTCTTTCCAAAAAAGTTTGAAAAAGAGTATCTCTAAAGCCTTACAGCGGTCCCCAGGTAGAGAAACTACTGACAAGCGGTAAACGATCAGCAGAAATACGTAAGTTGTTCACGCCTCCGCACGACCCTTCAGGGATAAGCCCCTGTGAATCCAAGTCCTTACTGACGATTCGACCTTCGTCTGTACTTCCGACTAATTTTTGTCCAGCTGGAGTCCAGGCCTCAACCACACATCGAGAACGCTTATATCACAACTTTAATCGATCCTGCGCCCAACGAAAACAGTGACATCATCAACGTACGCCAACATCCTGGCGAATTTGCCGCCAGCTATAACTATGCCGCGCAGAACTGGTCTATCCGCCTCGCCCCTTAACTTGCGAAGGAAGGGCTCCAACGCCAGGACATACAACAGAGGAAACCCTGGTGCACCGACCGGGAGATCCCAAAGGACTCCGACAACCTACCATTCACTTGTACCGCTACCGCCGGATTACGATACAGAACAGAGATCCACTTGGGGAAATCCGGACCAAAGCCGGCGGCCTCCATAACAGATCTCAAGAAACCATAGTCGACCCTATCGAACGCTTTCGACTGATCTAAATT